>NC_056731.1:413845225-413945225 GCF_019279795.1 Protopterus annectens | reverse complement strand
ATACACCTATGATCCCATTAGACATATAAAGGTGTATCTGTGACACAGCAAGTCCACTGTATTTAAAAATTCTTGAATGCATAATAATTTAATGGAACAACAAATCTCACAATAATAAAATATTCACTGGTACTCTATGCACTGGGAGAACTGTCCTCCCTCTGCAGTTTCCAGCACTGCAGGTCACAAAGAAGCTAATATGCAGGTTATCACAGAGCTGATGTATCTACCCCCAGTGCACTTCAAACGTGTCTGCTAGCAGAGATATAGTGCAATTCAACCGTGTTTGCTAGCAGAGATATTTTGGCTACCATCCAGTGTCTGTTAAAATTAATGCTGACCAATGGTAGGGCTCCATATCACATCTGTCGCTCATCTAGTCAGGATACAATAGACAAGAATTCATGGGTTCTGTTCAAGTAGCTTTATTATGTACAAACACATCAGGATTGAGGCTTAATAACTTTAACTTAGATAAACTTATAAACAAACTAGCTATTACACTCATACATGATCACTTTCTGGCTGCACTCACAAAATGGCACTGCACCTAGCACGTGCTGTCTATTTATATGCACATTCAGTCTTTTGAATGCTTTTTAAAGACATAGCACACATATTCCATTCTACATCCTCCCTCTTTGAGAAATAGATCATACAGTGTTGATGACATTAATCGACATGCAATCAATATAAATAATTCTCGATCGTAATGAAGGCAAGGAGCAAGCAACACCAGGAACAGAGAACCATAATTTTTTGAAAACCTTAGTGCTTTCGTCAGATTATATCCACAGACTTCTTCAGAGGTATTAAAAAAATTTGGAAGCCCATATTTTCCCATTGGCTGAGTAAGGAAGAAGATGAGAAGATTACGAAGGAAAACAAGATGAGATTTTGTCTTACATGTAGCAGTGACAATGCAGTCATACCAGAGACCATAACAAAGAACTGGTCTGTTCTGACTTCAGATGAGAACCTTAGGAGCACTGTAGGGGAGACACCCAGTTTTTCCTTTAAGAATAGGAAAAATCTGAAAAGGCTCTTATGCCATGGGACTCGTTAAAACTTGGACACAGAACATTCACCCATGAATAAAGTAGGCACCTATAAATGTGGATTTTGTAAAGCATGTCAGCATATTAAAATGGATAACTTATTTATACATCCAACATCTAAGAAGGAATACAGGTTCAATGGGTTTGCGAATTGCAGGAGCAAAATGTGATTTATATTACACAGTGCCAACACTGCCCAGCCTTCTCTGTGGGGAAAACAAATAGAATGGTCAAGGAGCATATCCTGAGACACTGTCAGGACATTAGAAATCAAGTAAATATGAATGCTCTATATAGTCATATTAAAGCTAATGGAGACCACACTTTTAAATTTATGGTCGTAAGCAGGCTAGTAGAAACAATACAAGGAGGGGATCTGGCCAACTATACCGAAACTGAGGAAACAAAATGGATTATGAATCTTAGAGCGGACCAGAAACCTGGATTAAATGAAATTGTACCGCTCAAACCCATCTTGAAAGGAAGGGCTCTAAAGAAATAATGTACACGCATTAATTCTGTGTTATTTCACTTTAAAAACTCCAAGCTTTTAGTTAACACTAAGGAAATAGAACATCCCCTCTGTCCATACACCAAAACTTTATTGGATGATTGAATGAATGAGCTGCAGGAAGCTCTTTTTAAATGAAAGGAAGCTG
Source organism: Protopterus annectens (assembly GCF_019279795.1). Taxonomy (NCBI): domain Eukaryota; kingdom Metazoa; phylum Chordata; order Ceratodontiformes; family Protopteridae; genus Protopterus; species Protopterus annectens. The sequence continues at coordinate 413,943,508 of NC_056731.1, read as the reverse complement.
TTTTTTTCTTTAGGATTTGATAAAGGTTTAACAACCGAAAGCGCTTATCCAGATGGCAGCAGCAGGATTACGTTTTATTTTTGTTAATAAAGGAACTGATTTTAACAATTTCAACTATTTTACTTCAGCTTGGGTGGCAGCAGCAGGTTTGCTTTCTACATTTATTTGGTTTCCACGCGTACTGCCTTTGGTGGTGAGCTCAGTGAATCTTTTTGTTTCTGTAGTATCTTAAAGTAGGTGGGGGTGGCAATCTTCTGCTTAAGGTCTTCAAATGCTTTCTGGTGCTCTTCCAACCAATACAATGTAACATTTTTGCACATTGGTTCTCTTAAACGTGCTGTCAGCTCACTGAAGTCTGGTATAAACTTGTCTAAATAGTTGACCATACCAAGACAATGTTGTAGAGCTTAAACATTATCTGGTGCTGACATCTCTAGAATGGCTTCTTGCTTGGACGGTTCTGGTTGCAAGCCAGTGCTGGTAAATAAATGACCTACATATGTAACTTCTGGTAGTCTGAATTTGCACTTCAGAGGATTGAGCTTTAAATTCACTTCACATGCTCTGTCTAGAATTCTCTTAAGGTTCCTGTCATGCTCTGCTTCACCATTCCTCGGACCAATAAATCATCTACTATTATGGCACAAGGATAACCTGAAAAATTTGCTCCATTGCACACTGAAAGACTTCACTTGCAGAATTTATTCCAAATGGCATCCTGAGAAATCTATATCTGCCAAACGAGGTACTGAAAGTAGTCAGTGATGAGGATTTGCGATCAAGCATCACTTGCCAAAATGAACTTTTTGCATCCAAGACAGAAAACACAGTGGCATTCAGTATTAGGGCTGCGACCTCTTCTATTGTACACATTGGATGATGTGGCCTGATTAATGCTTTGTTCAAATCTCATAGGTCAATACATATTCTGATTTTGGCTGACCCTTTTTGTGGGCTGCTAACATGGACGACGCCCATTCCATTGGTTCTGTGACTGGACAAATCACACCTTGCTGCATCATTTTATCCAACTGAGCCCTGACTTTATTCTGTATAGCTATCTGAACTTTTCTTGCTGGCCTGACTACTGGACTGACCTCTGAGTCTAACTTCATAGAATACACAACTGGAAGTTTGCCTAACCTGTAATCGAAAACATCAGCCTGCACTGAGAAAATAGTTTCAGTAAAACTGGAAGTAGGAGATGTGTTTATATGATGAACGTCTTTGGTAAAAGAAATCAGATTCATTCTCAAACTGTGTCTGAGACCTAATAATAACTGCACAGGTGTCCGAACTGCACAGAATAACAAGTAGCAACAATTCCTTGCCAAATAACATGAAAGTACTACGGAACCTTCGGTTTGAATTTCTTCACCTCCATAGCAACAAGTTTCACACAACTAGTTCTATTGAGTTGTTCATTAGCTCTCACTTTAGAAAAAGTATCTGCTGACATAACATTACACTTTGAACCAGTGTCTACTTTGAGCTCGGTGGATTTACCATTGATCTGGACAGTACAAAATACTTCATTTTTTGTCAACAAAATCACCGCATCAACCTTCTCAACAATTACTGATACGTCATCTACATAGAAAGCAGACTACTGTAATTCCACTTGATCAGTTTGCTTTTTTGAGTGACCCTTCTTTATAACTGTGTGAGGTTTACTTGAATTGCAAAACTTTTGAAAATGGTTCCATTGTTTCCACTTGTGGCATTGCTGTAAGCCTTTCTCTCTTTTAGATTCATGATTTGCACCACAATTGCGACAGTTAAGAATAAAGCTGGATTTAGGTTTTGCTGAATCATGCCTGTACTGCACTGAGAATGGTCCTTTCTTAGAACTTGTTGTAAAACTACGTGGTTTACCTGGTGGACCAGCAGGGGCTGTGACTGCCATGTGCCAAGGCCTGCTTTTGCTTACCACATATTGCATACTGTCTACATTTGTTCTGGAGCTTGCTGAAACCATGCTCTTATCACTTGCAAGCATACTTGTGTGCCTTTCTGTAACTTCATGGATTTGGCAAATCTCAATAGCTTTACTTAAAGTTAAATCACTGTTACAAAGCAAAATCTTTCTCACTGCAGCACTATTAATACCACACGCAAGCCTGTCCTTTATCACCTCATCTTTTAATTCACCAAACCGACACATTTTAGCTTTGTTTCACAGGTCAATTATATAAGCTGCAAAAGTTTCCACTAGTTTCTGATCTCTTGTGTAAAACAAATGCCTCTTTAATGTGATATTTGTCTGGGGGGTTACACATTTCCCTGAATTTGCACTTCAAACATTCGGGGTCTTTCCTCGATTCAGCTTGTACAACAATATGATAATTTTCACCTTCTCCCTCATATACTGCTGGTGCATACACAAATGAATGATCTCTTTCAGTGGTCTCTGACCCAGTTAGGTTTAACAAAATGAATGCCCTGGTGTGTGCATCTTTGTCAGAATAAGCTAGTTGTATAAGAATATCATACTCTTGCTCAAATACTCTCCAATTCTCTGCAATATTCTGATCAAACACAAGTGGTGAGGGCTTTTGAAATCCATCTGCCATATTAACACATACCAGTGAAGGCTTTTGCAAATACGCATGTACATACATACATACACATACGCCAGAAATTTATGACAGTGCTTGTAACTTTGCCCAATAGCACAACAAGCCACCGAATAACTGAACTTTGCAAAATAAGTCTCTCTTGCACTCTAATACTCTTGAAATTACTGTACTGTAAAAAATCACCTCTTATCAGTGTAAGAAACATTTCAAAATAACTGCACTATGCGAATGAGATGGGCATAAGAAGCTCGGAAACATTTCAGAGTAATTGTACTTTGTGAATAAACAGTACATAGCACACTGAAACTTCCCCCAAATGGTGGTACTTTGCTAAATAACACTTTGTAGTGCAAGATACACTCTGTGATGGTGGCACTTTGTGAAAAGACACACCCAGCACAAGAAACTTTTCGAAATGGCTGTATTTGACTGCATTTTATCAAATAGTTGCATTTTACACACAAATAAACTCTTTGGAATAAATGCACAGTAATAAGCACACATTGTAAGCACTTTTACACACTTTGAGATACTTCAAATAACCCTAGTTATGCTCTGAATACAATACAGAGTAATAATTATGCCAAACACAGCACTTTGCCAAAACATGCAGTGGCCTTGCATTATTTATGCTTAATGTGCCCTTTCTTGCTCTTAGTATATTTGATTTGCTCATTTAATCTCTTTATATGCCCAATGTACTTTTCTAGTGCTCATTTTATTCTAAACATGCCAGGTTTGCTTTAAACATGTACATTTTACTCTAATCACACCCATTTTGCTATGAACACACTCGTTTTGCAATTCTGAGGTAATTTATAATCTCTTATGTGCTTTTCTGACAATCGTTTTATCAAATATCTTAATCTTAAATATTTTGTGTCTCACACTTGTTTAATAATGAGGTTTGTGCCCTCGTAATGCTCCATTTTATCTTTTTTATTAAATAAACTGTGCAAGTTTTCATTACCTTTGGTTCTTTTCTGGCTCTTTTTCATGCTCGTTTCTCTTGGTTTACCTTCACTGTTATCTCTGCTCCTCGTAGCTCTAAATAACAGTCTCAATCTCTGGAATCCCAGTTTTGATACCATGTTACTCGTCTAGTCAGGATACAATAGATAAGACTTTGTGGGCTTTTTTCAAGCAGCTTTATTATGTAGAAACACACCAGTATTAAGACTTAATAGCTTTAATTTTGATAAATTTATAAACAAACTACAGGCAAAAACCAAACCACTGCACCAGATAAAGTCCAGACCAGGCTCCAAAAATATAATGCAAGAATTCCAAGCAGACAAAGGACATGCATAAAACCAAATGATTTATTTGGTAAAAGACATGTAAGCGCTTTCGCATAGTACTCCTACACTTCATCGGGCATAAAATTTTATCACAAGACAAACCATTTTAAACACTGTTAAACCAATCACTGCTGGCAAGCTTTTTCCCTCCAATTAAATAATTAGGGGAAGCCAAGTGATTTAAAGTAACCTAACACTTTAGCAAAATAAATACATTTTTAGTATGCTCCAACCACAACCTATATAATAGAGTTCAGATATAATAAATAAGACATATATTGCAGATATCTAAACAGTGTAATATGCATCATACATAAACCATTCCATCATGCTGTTGCAAATATAGTAATGTTTTTGAAAATTGAATGCAGAGCTGTATCAACAAAGGCTTAAACAGCACTGCCATCCACATAGTTAACTAAGTATATACCTTATGTGAAGTTTACAATAAAAAACTTAAACTGCTATATGAACGCTCATCAGTCTACTAAGATGTTCAAAAACAAACACATAAACAATAAATATATATAAAAAATAAATGTAAACAAAACCAAACATCATAGCTAAATACTGCTAACATAAAAAATATGTGTGTATATAAAAAACACAATAAAAACATAAAATAGATGCATGAATAAATAATGTATGAGGAATATATGCATATATATATAAGTAGACATACCTATACCTACTATAAAAGATGTATATCTAACAGCCAAGGCAAAAAAGAGTGTATTAAAAGGGGGGGGGGTTAGCAAATGTAACTAAGCCTTCTGTACCTTAAAAAGGGTTTGAGTAACAGAGCTTCATTCAAACCCATGCCCTCATCAGCTTGTTCATAGGTTCATAGGTGTGTAACAGGCTAATGGCCCTGGAGCCTATATAGGCCTAGCCAAAGAAGATTCCCGGGCATGGTGCTTCTGACATTAGTTTGCAGTATCCATATTGAGCAAGGCCACTGATGTGATCTTCGTGGTGAACTTTCTATTGCCCATTGACTCATCAAGATTTATCTTGAAGAAGGCCAGTGAAGTGATCTGCTTGATATGGATGGGAAGTTTGTTCTAGAGTATGGGAAGTCTCTTGGTTAGGAATTGTAGCAAAACAATTCATTTTTGCTCAATCATTTCAAGTGTGTTCCTATTATTCCCCAACCTTATAGTGCTTGGCAATATCTCTATGCTGAAAAATACATGGATGGTAGCTTCTTCAACAATATGTTTGGCAACAGCACTTCTAGTGTTTCCAATGCTGCTGTAATATATATATTTATATATATATATATATATATATATATATATATATATATATATATATATATATATAAATATATATATATATATATATATAGATATATATACATATAGCCAAGCACAGAAGACCAAAATAAGCTCAGTAGTCCAAAAGTGTAGTGTCTTCTTAACGCGAAATTTTATTAATAAGTAAAACACAGCGTTTTCGCTACTAACAAATGTTGTAGCTTCTTCAGAGAACAAGCAAAACAGTTTGGCGCCACCAATGCAGAGATTAAATACATTAATTAAATAATTAAAAACACGTCACTTCCCTTCCTTCAATACCAAGAAATTAACATTGTATAATAGTAGAGAAGAATTGAAGACTATCAGTCTATAAAAAACTTGTGAAATTATTCAGAAGTAAAAATGAAAGTAAAAATACAAAACATTATATATATATATTATATATATATATATATATATATATATATATATATATATATATATATATTTTTTTTTTATTGACATTTGTTAACTGGGTTTGTCCAACTGGGCTTGTGGCCCATTTTCAGTGGAGACCCGAGGAGAAAAGCTCCAGTAATACATTTTAAAATAAGTACAATTTTAAACAATATTGATATAATAGCAGTTATTGCAAAACGATTCACATATGTTGGGATACATGCATAAAGTTAAAGTTGCATTAAAAAGAAGCTAAGTAACAATTTTACATTGATATAGTTCAATAGGTCAACAATGAACATTTTTTGTTTGTATAAAATTGTGCAAATGCATAGTAGACACATTGGAGAGAGAGGTGTAATGAGGTACTAAGTATGGTCCTTTTGAGGGTACATAAAGGGAAGGAAGACTAGGTAGGGTCATGGCAAGGGCAGGTTCTGGAATTGAGAAAATAAGCTTTTAGTTCATTTTTAAACTGTGAGGTGTGGGAGATTGAACGTAAGTCAAGGGGAAGTTTGCTCCAAGCATGGGCACGGGAGTGTTTGTAGTGTACTTTGCCTACTGACCTTTTTAGGTGGTAGATATCAAGTAATTGTTGATTAGAAGTACAGAGGATCTGGGATGGGATGTAGATGGAGACTAAGGAAGATAGAGATGGACAGAAGGAGGGTTTATAAAGAATAGAGTGTAGCATATGAAATTGATAAGATAGCAGAAACTGGGGAAGTTCAAGCCATTGAAGAGAGTTTAAAGAAATGCAGTGGTGTGAGTTGTATGGGGAGTTAGTAATGAATCTGGCTATTTTATGCTAAGTCTGTTGCAGTTTGTTTAGAGTGGAGGCCTGGATACTGGTAAGAACTGGGGCGGCGTATAAGAGGGAGGGGAGGAGGAGTGCCTGGCCCAGGGTATGTCTAGATTCAGGGGTTAGGAATTTTTTGTTCCGATATAGCAGACCTAGTTTCTGGTTTGTTTTTTTTTATACATTGGAGTATGTGTAGGTTGAACTTGAGTTCATCATCGATAATGACCCCTAGGAGTTTTGTGTGGGTGTCAGGTTGGATATTTGTATTGTTAGAAGATGTAATAAAAAGGAGGTTTTGTGATGAGAAAGAGAACGGGGGAGGAAAAGTAGGAGTTTGGTCTTTTTGGGATTTAGGATCAATAGGTTGTGAGAGAGCCATTGTTCAGTGGATAGTAGGGCCTGTTGGGTCAGGGAATGTAGTTCAGGAATGTTATTTGAGATGGATATAAGTGTGGAGTCGTCGGCATACTGAATAAGGGAGGATTCTTTGCATGAGGTGTAAAGATCATTGGTGAAGATGTTAAACTAAAGGGGTCCCAAGATGGAGCCTTGAGGAACACCAGTGGAGATGGGAAGGAAAGGTGAGGAGGATGAGAGCCATTTGACAGATTGTTCCCTGCCAAATAGGTAACTATTAAACCAGGCAAGTGCGGAGGGGGATAGGTGGTGATTTGCAAGTTTGGATAGTAGTAGGGGATGAGAGACAGTATTGAAGGCTTTGAAGAGATCTAGGAAGAGACAGGAAATTAGTTTATTGTTGTCTAGAGCCTCTGCAATGATATGAGTGAAGGAGAGGAGGGCGGTGGTGGTGCTGTGGTGAGGACGAAATCCATGTTGGGTAGGGGTAAGTAAGTGGTGTGTGAGGAGGTGATTGAGAAGCTGTGAGTGAATACATTTTTCTAATATCTTGGAGAGGGTGGAAAGAATGGCAATGGGTCGGTAGCTTGAGGGGTCAGTGGAGTTTCCACCTTTATGAAGAGGGATAGTGAAGAAAGATTTCCAAAGGGTGAGGACAGTTGATTCCAGAATAGATTGATTATTTAGTATAGATACAGGATAGGCAATTGAGTCAGCAGCAAGTTTGAGGAATGTAGAAGATAGATTGTTAGTGGAAGGAGAGCAAGGTTTTAGCTTGAGTAGTAGAGATTTGATGTAAGTAACGGGAACTGGCTCAAAAGAAAACAAAGCTGTGTTAGTGGGACTTGGAGAGGTGGGTGTCGAAGTAGAGTTTGGCTTAGAGGTTACCAGATTTTGGATGGAAGAGATAAAGTGTTTATTCAGGAAGGTAGCTGTTTCCTGAGAGGAAGAGTTAGGGTATGGGGAGGGATTAGAGGGCTTTCCAGGATAGAGGATGTTGAAAGTTGACCAAAATTTTTGAGGATTGGATTTGTTGTTAAGCTGAGCAGAGCTATAGTATAAATTTTTGTCATTAGTTGTATTTTTTTGCAAGGTTCCTCAGTTGCCTGTATTTTTGAAGAAAATGTGGTTGTTTAGTTTTAGTCCAGGTTTTCCAAGCATGATCTCTTTGTTTCATAAGGGACCTAGTCTCTTTGGAGAGCCAGGGAGCATGGTTTGATTTTACTCTGATTTTCCTAGAAGGAGCTAAGGAGTTTAGAGTATTCATGAAGATGCTATTGAAAGTGCTTACAGCATCGTTTAGGGGGAGTTGTTTTAGAATGGACCAATCTATGTTGTGGAGAATGGAGTTAAATTGGGATGAATTGAAAGTCGATAGTTTTTGACAGTCTTTGATAAGGTGGGGTTTAGGAATATGGGAGTAGTGTCTTAAGATGGTGGAAGAGAGATGATCACTGAGGGAGTCAGGTAAGGTGGTGGGATTGTGGTATTGGTGGGGGGAATTGGTAAGGATCCAGTCTATGATGGAGCTGGAAGTGGAATTTTTATGGAAGTGAGTGGGAGATGTTATAAGTTGGTGGGAAGTCGTGTAGGTGGATACTGAGTTGGGGGGAGTTAGTTGTGAGTTTGAATCAATCAATGTTGACATTGCCAAGGATAAGTGTTGCATATGGTATGTTGTGGGAGAACCAGGATAGGATGTTTTCAAGAATGGGCAGATTGTTTCCAGGAGGAAGGTAGATAAAGGCAATTGCAAGTTTTTTGTAGGGATTCAGATGGCAGTTAAGGATGATGATTTTATCATAAGAATATATATATATATATATATATATATATATATATATATATATATATATATATATATATATATATATATATATATATATATATATATATATATATATATATATATATATATTCCCTAATCCTATACCTCAAGGGTCTAGTAGTTATGCCAACATAGAACTTGAAACATTGAACACATTGGGCTAAATATATTACATTAGCAGTTGAACAATAAGAATAATGCCTAAAAATATATTCTTTATTTGTATCAGGATGTATAAAAACATTCTTATTGGCAATATACTTCCAAAATGGCAATGTCTACAACCAAATGTTCCTTGTCTCTTAGAAATAGTTCTATGGCAAATCTTATGTTTTAATGATTTCAAATTTTTATAAGTAACTTTTGGATATGTCCCCACAACTTGCTCTATCCCACTATTTGCTGTTAGGACATGCCAATTCTTATGCATAATGTTCATAACTTTTTTATTGTCAGATGCATAAGGTAGACATAATAGACATTCTTTTTTGCGATAACCATCTATCTTGTTAACCACTGACATATTCCTTTTTGAGAAATAAGGTTTACCTCTACCTTCCCTTTCCTTATGGGCCATTTGTAGATGTTCATCACATTCAGACTCAGTATATCCTCGATCCTTAAACTCTTTCTTTAATTAGGCTACCTGATGGAACATTGTACTATCTTTGGTGGTTGGTCTAGAAGTACGTAGAATCTGTCCTTTCAAAATATTTTTGAATACACATGTAGGATGCATACTAGAACATGATAAGAGGCTGTTCTTCCTACATTCTTTCCTATAAACATGGGTGAGCAGAACATGTCCTTCTTTTGTTAGCTTGACATCTAAAAAATCAATCTCATAAAGAGATGTATGTGTATTAAACTTCAAGAAAGAGGTACTCTCATTTATAAAAGAAACAAACTACTCAAATAGTTCTGTGGAACATCTCCAGATAAAAAATATATCATCCACAAAACAAATTTAATGTAACAAATTTCTACTATGAGTAACATTATTCAACAACACAGTATCATCCAATTGTGCCATTACAATGTTGGCATAGGAGTTGGCACATGGTATGCCCATGGCCACTCCATATTCTTGAATGTAAAATTTCCCTTCAAACACAAATACATTACTGGTAAGCCCCAATTCCATCAACATAGATATAGTCTGTATGTGTCCATTATCAAAATCACTATGACTTTGCAAGAAATCTCTCATATATTGGATGCCTACATCATTGGGTATGCATGTAAATAACGAACTATCGAATTATCCAATATATGAGAGATTTTTTATGAAGTCACAGTGATTTTGATAACAGATGCATAAAGACTATATGTATGATGATGGAATTGGTGCTTACCAATAATATATTTGTGTTTGAAGGGAAATTTTAAATTCACAATATGGAGTGGCCATGGGCACACTATGTGCTAACTCCTATGCCAACATTGTAAAGGCACAATGGGAAGATAATATTGAAAAAATTACATGGAGCTGCTTACTGTTTGGTGTGACGGATTTGAAGTGTTCTTAAGACACTCAGTCTTGCTGGCTGGATTCTGCTAAAATTCAAAGTCTGGTTATATTTGCATTCACAGTCTGTTGCATACAGAAACTTGCAGAATATACACTGATGAGAGAATATACTTTGCAGCATCAACTTTAGAGAGCAGTAACAAATAACTTTTTATAATAAACCAAACGGAACCATGTTGCAGCTTAAAAGTACTGTTCCAACTTTACTTCTCATATAGTACAGATGATGTGAGAGATATAACATTTACCTTAGGACAAATGAGTCCCTACCATACCTCTAACATAACTGGATTTATACAGCTCTTTATATACACTTTTAGTCCTCTTGGTATTCTATTTTGGAGAATTGCTTATCCTGTAGAAACAATACTAAGCTTCCTTGTTTAACAATGTCTTGTAAGAGACCAGCTTTTCTGACAGTGTGAATATCCTGTAACAGTGTCCTGTTGTTCATGCAAAAAAACATATTTTTGAGGAAACATATTGTTCTGTATTCTATTTGGATCTGTGTATAAGAACATCTGTTCTTGTGCCAATGCTGATAAGCATATCCTGTTTTCCATGCAGAAAAACATATTTTTGAGAAAACACATTGTCACAGTGTCATAAACATATCCTGTTGTTTTAGGAAACATATTGTGTCCATCCTGTTATTTTAGGAAACATATTGTTTCCATTTTTTATATATGCAGAAAAACATGTCAGTGTTCTTTAAAAGCAGATTTTGCATTTTTGCTCTTGCATACATCCTGTTTTTAAGTCTGTAAGGGAAAAATGTCCATTCTTTAAAAGCAGATTTTGTATTTTTGCTCTTGCATACATCCTGTTTTTAAGTCTGTAAGGGGAAAAATGTCCATTCAGCAGATTCCTTTTCCAAGCCATGGTCATTTAGTATGACTGCTGATCACATATTATTAAACTCTGTTTCTGCATTTAAGCAAGCTTTTTCTTTCAGCATATTTACAACATAATTAATTTCAGCCTTATATTAATAAAATCTAACAAATATGTTCTTGAATAATGTTACTTACAGCAGAAATTTGTTACATTATAGTCACGTTGTGGATGATATATTATCTGGAGAGGTTCCATGGAACTATTTGAGCAGTTTGTTTCTTTTCTAAATGAGAGTACCTCTTTCTTGAAGTTTAATACACATACATCTCTTTATGAGATAAATTTTTTTAGATGTCAAGCTGACAGGAGAAGGGCATGTTCTGCACACCCAGGTTTATAGGAAAGAATGTAGGAAGAACAGCCTCTTATCATGTTCTATTATGCATCCTACATATGTATTCAAAAATATTTTGAAAGGACAGGCACTACGTACTTCTAGACTTACCACCAAAGATAGTACAATGCTCCAGCAGGTAGCCTTATTAAAGAAAGAGTTTAGGGATAGAGGATATACTGAGTCTGAATGTGATGAACTTTTACAAATGGCCCATAGGGAAAGGGAAGGTAGAGGTCAACCTTATTTTTCAGAAAGGAATATGCCACTGGTTAACAGAATACATGGTTATCACAAAAATAATGCAGATTATGTCTACCTTATACCTCTGACAATAAGAAAGTTATGGATATTATACATAAGAACTGGTATGACCTAACAGCAAATAGTGGAATAAAGCAGGTTGTGGGGACATATCCAAAAGTTGCTTATAAAAATTTGAAATCATTAAAACGTAGGCTTTGCCATAGAACTGACATGGTAACTAGCCAAACTATTTCTAAGAGACAAAGAACATTTGGTTGTAGACATTGCCATTTTTGCAAGTATATTGCGAATAAGAATGTTTTTATACATCCTGATACAAATAAAAAATATATTTTTAGGCATTATGCTGATTGTACAACTGCTAATGTTATATATTTAGCCAAATGTGTTCAATGTTTTAAGTTCTATGTTGTCATGACTACTAGACCCTTGAGGGATAGGATTAGAGAACATATATATTGCAGCAACATTGGAGACACCAGAAGTATTGTTGCCAAACGTATCGTTGAAGAACGTACCATCCATAGATTTCTATTTTTCAGCAGAGATCTTGCCAAGCACTATAAAGTTGGGGGATAACAGTAACACACTTGAAAAGATTGAGCAAAAATGGATTGTTTTGCTGCAAGCTGACGAGGGCATGGATTTAAATGAAGCTTTGTCACTAAAACTTTTTTTTTAAGGGACAGAAGGCTTAGTTACATTTGTTAACTTCTACCCCTTTTTTTAATACACTCTTTTTTACCTTGGCTGTTAGATATATATCTTTTATAGTAGCTACAGGTGTGTCTGCTTATATATATGCACATATACCTCATGTATTATTTATTTATTCATGCATCTATTTTCTGTTTTTTATTGTGTTTTTTATATACACACATTTTTATGTGAGCAGTATTTAGCTTTGATGTTTGGTTTTGTTTATATTTATTTTTTAAACATATTTTTTGTTTGTTTATGTGTTTGTTTTTGAACATCTTAGTAGACTGATGAGTGTAGCAGTTTAAGTTTTTTATTGTAAACTTCACATAAGATATGTACTTAGTTAACTATGTGGATGGCAGGACTGTTTAAGCCTTTGTTGATGCAGTTCTGCATTAAATTTTCCAAAACATTAGTATATTTGCAACAGCATGATGAAATGGGTCAGGATTCACGAAGCCTCCGTGTAAGAGTTATAACTCATACACGGAGGCTGCAGTTAAACGGAGTGATGTCAGCATGCTTTGCATATTCATGAGAGCATGCTGAATCACACTTAAGGCTAACACGGTCCATGTAAGACAGTAGGGGGCGTGTCCGTAGGCCGAGCCCTGTAAGCGGACACGCCCCCAGAAGAGGAAAAGTTCCCAAAGTAAACACCCACGACAGAGTCCACGGAAATGTGAATAAACAGAACACAACACATGCCCCCACAGACTATGAACAGAAAACATATAAATAAACATGTTATATATTTTTTTTAAATTGTAAAAATGTTTAACCGTGAGTGCACTCGTTTGCGCGGGCGTGCCCGTAGAGCAGCTACAGTTAGCAGTCAGTGGGAAAGCATATAAGAACTAAATATGCAAAGTAAGCCAAGAAGCAATAGCGTAGTGGTAGAGATGTTGGCTGAAGAGCAGGCATTTATGGTCCGAGCCCCCACAACACCAATTTTTATTTTTAGCAAAATAAGCACGAAACAAGTCCCTGACAAATATGTACACATAAAACCACATTTTATGTAAAATGTAATGAAATAGCCCATTTATATTGAAGAAATGTGAGGTAACAAAAGAATAAAAAATGCCAGATGTGCCCATAGCTGAGCTACAGTTTAACAGGGTGAGTGCATCTGCCCGTAGATGAGCAGTGGTTTAACTGGTGCAAAATGAGTGCCCGTAGCTGAGCGGTAGTTTAACACGTTAAATCTATGTGCCCCTAACTGAGCTGAGCGTAATATGTGTGCTGATAGCCAAATGAGGCTTAAACCAGCGTACCCCGTTTGTGTGGAGCTGCGCACCGCTCAAACAAGCTAACCGATGGGCAACGTTGAGCAAGCCGTCTCAAAACTGCCTTTACACAGACACACCCCTCAGCATGTCTAGACAGTCATGAAAAATAAAAAGAAGTGGCAAGGTTCGAACCCAGGATACTATACACCATAGTCAAGGTACCAAACCACTAAGCCATGACAGCAGTACCTAGAAATGCAATAATAGCTAATATATAGGAATGAATACAAACTGGAGCATGACAATGCAGGTTTACTGAAGTTGATACAATTCCAAAATGGCCAATCACAGATATGTGCGGAAAAAACGGACTATATAAGCCCCATAGGTGGGAATACACAGCATAAACGATTGTAGAACTGACCTGCAGGCAGAATGACAGGAGTAGGAGAGGGTAGTTGCTTTCGAGCACAGAGGTGGGGCATTGAGGAGTCCAGGTACATGGTCTGGCTCCTAGTCCACAATCATGAGGCCCAACTCATGCAGGGCCAGGTCATCTGGGGAGCATACAGGGCCAAGGCGTGGGACCGGTTGGCTCATGATCTCACCAGTGCCACAGGGATTCCAAGGACTGGTGAGCAGGTCCGTCACCACCATGCGGACCTGAAGAGATGCAAGCAGGACCAACTGAACCTTTGGATCCAGGAGGCCCGGCAAACACCCAACGCCCCACTACTGAGTAAGTTACATTTAATTATGTATGTAAGAAATTAAACTAGCTGATATTATGGAGATGTGTATTCCAATATTACTTCATTCATATTACAGCTGCAGGTGTCCATTCTGCGAACCGTAGAGCCTATGGCGATAGGCTGGTGCGGTTGCACCACCAGGCAGGTCAGTAATCCACTACCAGTAACTGCAAAGAAATATAAAAGTATGACAGTCAGCAAAAGAGTGCAGTGTAGTCAGTAAGGAACAAAATGTGCAAGTAACAGTGTGAAAGTGTCTGCAAGTATTGCTTGATTACAAAAGTGTGTTTCAGCCTGTAAGTTAAACCGAAAAATGAAACTGCCTGACATAAATTCTGAAATAAAAATGCCCTACCTGTAAGAAAATAGTACACAACCTGCAGCAGGCTGAAAAGTATAGCTGCAGAAGATGATGAAATCACATGTGTGAAATATATCCCTGTTGAAATACTGAAACATGACAGAAGTGAGACTGCTGGAAAGGATTGTAGAAACTACAGGTAAAACATGTCAATAAAGCCTAGAAGTAAGTACCATCCTGAATAGTAAAATGAAAGCAAGTGAGAGAGTGTGAGAAAGTGTCATGAATCCAACAATACAGTAGTAATAACCCCTGAATAAAGTATACTGCAGTCAAGACAGAATGAAATGCATGTGTGAATCAAAACCAAACAGCGAAATCTGTTCAAAGTGTTGCTGCATCTGGAATGTGTATCCCAAAATCTGGATATGTTGCTCTCAGTCTGCAATATGCAGATAGGATTATTGTCTGATATACCAAGCATCCACACTTGTCTACAGCTATATAAAGCAAATGTAGCAGGATGATGTATGTAGCTGAACAAAGCTAGATATGAATGTGTATGAAGAACAATAAAATGTATATTGATGTTGCAGTAATAGTCCTATCACCAAGTTGAAATAGTTATCATATAGGAAACTGTAGTTAGAACAGTAGTGTGTATATAACTGTAGCTATTAGAAATGTACAGCATATGTATTGGTATTTGAAGGTGTTAATATTATTTTCTTCACCCCACCCTATAACCACATATAACCCATTCCACGTGAAAATGGTATGTGCAATCACAATTAACACCCCTGGACGTTTGTCCTGTTGGGTCATATATATTTGCATGTCCGTTGATGCATCTGCCCTGTTCATACATCCAAACCTGATGGCCTGTTGCCATCAATTAACCCTGCATGTTGTTGGACTGTGTATTTCTGTTCAAATTATGCATGTGTTATGCACGCTGTTCAATGGTGTGAATATCTGGGTGTTTGGTTAATGGGAATACTAATGCATGCTGTTACAACTAATTGTGAATGGTATTATATGTCACTAACCCAAACTGTCATGACATAATGCAAAACATAGGACGACAGGGAAGGCGGGTTCCAGCAGACCCACCTCTCCCACCTCAGCTGGTGAGTGCACCTGGCACTAGTGCCGAGTCCGGACCCTCCTCCTGTGGCCCTGTGCCACCTGCAGGTGGAAGCGCTGCAGGGGATGGGGCTCAACCCCCCTCTGCAAGTGTGGCCGGAGGAGAGCCACCACTCACCCTCCGTAGCATCCGGACTGTGGTGCGTAGGGAGATTCGGGACTCTGTTCTCGAGCCCCTATGCCAGTTTGAGGTACGGGTGGCGCAACTAATGGGCATGCCTGTTGCCCGGCCTACACAGCCCCCAGCACAGCCCCATCCTGGGCAGTGAAGGAACAGTGGCAACTGCCTATGGGTGGGAATATCAGTTCCACTGTTGCCATCTGTGGGCTCATGGGCTCTGGATTTCCAAACCTCCGTCCCCGTCAATTGTGTAACCCCCCCCACACGTGTCATACACCGCCCCTGTATGCGTCTTGTTTGTCTTGTCTGTTTACCTACCCAACCTATGTCCCCAGCTGTACCAACTTCCTTCACCTGACATACCACTCTCACCTGAAAAAAAAAAAAAAAAAAAAAAAGGCACTCTGTACCCACAAAAAAATTACGCCCCATACATAGCTGCCCATTCCGCACACATGTCTGCTGGACATGGAATCTATCAATTACAATTGGCTGTAGAACAAGTATTATTGTTGTCCTGACACCTCTCTCAGGGGTGGAAGGTTTCAAATGTCACACCAAATTACATACATATGCACAGCTGTTGCTGATGAAGAAATGGGCAGCTATGGGCCTTACCTACATCCCTCCTGCAAATCCCAAGCTTGTTTCCCTACTGTCTTACCCTCTTTGTGACCCCTTTTTCACCACTTTCCTGTCTCCCCATTTTTTTTCTTTCAAAGAAAATAGCGCGGGTGTGCGCCAGAGTAAGCACCGTTAAGCGGTTGTAAGCGGGTGTGCACTTGTGTGCGTGGAGCTAACCGCCAGTGCGCTTGTGTGAGCTCCACGCAAACCAGTGCTAACCCGGTTACAACTGCTTAAAAGTGCCTTAGTCACTTTGATTGACAGGTCCTGTACTCAGTTCAAAAGCAAAATAAAATCCCACTGTCTGTCCCGAACCCAGGACCTTGGAAGCACTAGTCTGTATGACCTACCACTAAGCCATGACTCTTATACAAGAACATTGTGCTAAAATAAATATAACATGTAATAGTAGGGATGAATGTAAAGGGAATATAGGATGTGTAGTACACAAAGCATGTCATTTAGAATTACTGTCAAAACTACTGGATTTCCATAATAGTAGTGTGTGAACAGAATCAGCCATGCTAGTTGGTAGCTTGTAGATAATAATGTCAGTTAAAGTACATATATAAATGTATGTATATGTACATATATATATATATATAAATATATATCTATATATATAGTTGTAGGAGTCATTGTGCATACACACTTGCTACAGGGAACATGAGAGAGGAATGGAGAAATGTGAATATACAACACAGCCTGAATCATGAGAGAGATACTAACCTTTACACTCACAGAACACTGTCCACAGCATACCAGCATGGTCCCCACCCTTACAATCTGAAAGGGCAACGCCTATCCCACATACCCTTTTATAGCACTGACCTGAAATCACAGTGAGAACTGCAATCAGTACACAACTGGCTGTATGCAATTAGCAAATGCTGGCTTACAATTGGTGAAGAGGCCATCACATGGACCTATGCAGATACCTACAAAAGCATCCAGTACTAACACTCCACACATGCAATACATTCATTGCACTGTCTGTAAGCAGACAGAGGGAGAGAGAAAAGTGAGAGAGAGAGAGAGAGAACAAAAAAAAAAAAATTATACACTGTGACTTTGTCACCCGAAGCTGTCAGCAGTGACAGTAGCAGCAGCAAGCAGAAGCAGTGGTAACGCAACCAGCTGCGACAAACACAGGTAATGCAAAGTAGCAGGTTAATAGTGTGCATACTGTGAACCCTCCAAATGTGTCATAGGTCTGTATCTATAGGTATGTCCATGTGATATGTTGTGTGTACGTAGTTCCACCAAAAGAGGGTGACCATACATTACATGTCAATCAGGCTTAGGCCATGATCCTGGCAGCAGTTGTCTGTGCGTTGCCCCAGCAATGGCTGTAGTGACTGCTTTGAAAGTTCAGCCAGGTTCAAAAGGCAGGATCAGCCCATCACAAAGGCACACTGGCTGGGAACAAGTGTCTTCAGGTACCCGATATCACTGCATATGCATCCCATACTGCATAATTCCATAGCTTAGCAGACCAGGCCGGTTATGCATATGATGTGGTAGTTCCCAGGGTCAGTCAAGGTGCCTCCTTAGTGGTGTGGGACCACTGTCGCTGTATGCCACTGTCCAGGTACATATCCTGTAGTACGGCCAAGATAAATTATCAGTGTTATATGCGGTTGTATGTCCTCTCGGAGTGCAGGTAGCACACATCCAGGGATACCATGAGGTCACAGTGATGCTGTGTGTTCTTCTCTGCTGAGGGTTGCCCTCACCTGGACATGTGAGATGATAGGGAGGTTACATCCAGCTGTGATAAATATTTCAACTGGTGGGGGAGAAGGAAGTGGGATACGTGAACCGAACATGTCTGCAAGATTGTTGCCAATATCCGTGTGTTTGGTGAATGTTAAGTAGGTGTGTATTAACACAGAGCATATCTGAGGCATGTGGTCCATATGTGTAACATAACTGAAGAAGACCTTGTGGTCATCCATAGTGTTTGTGGCCATTTCCCTCCCAAAGTAGGCCGTGGCCGTTGTTATGACGGACCGTAGCGTAGTACCAGTGCTGACCACAGATGCCTTCCCTTAATGTGAATGTGCTCTGTCCTGCAGTAGCCTCCTGCTAGTGTTATACAATCTGCCTCTGTCTCGGGTCCACTGGACAGGATGCCTAACCTTTGTGCATAGGGTCTGGGTTAGAAATGTGTGTGCAAGTTCCATGCAATCTGTGGCATGTCCATGGTAAGCATTTGCAAAGGGGTCAGCAGTGTGGCTTGTGGCTTCCACTGGCCCAGTGTGCTGCATGGATACCATCTCATAGGTTCATAGGTTCATAGGTTCATACTAGGCTATCTGCCCAAGGGCATTTACAAGCCTAGCCCATAGTTTTGTGGCTTACGCCACCCCTTTAGTATGGGGAACTATACCCATTATTTTGCTGTGCCTCTGTCGAGCAGTGACACTGAGGTAATCCCTGGGGTATATCTGTGATCTCCCATCCATTGGTCAAGATTTCTCTTGAACAATGCCAGCGAGGTGCTCTGCCTCACATATACCGGGATTTTGTTCCACAGCATAGGGAGTCTTTGGGTGATGAATCTATCCCTCCAGCACGTCCTATTAATAGCCGTGTCGAGGTTTAAGTCTCCCGCCCTTGTGGCTCTGACGGATCTAGATTTTTTGAGGTGAAGCATATTCATCAAATCTGGGTTTGACATGGCCTTGTATGTTAGGCAAAGGTCACCTCTGAGCAAGCGGTAGGCGACTGAGTAGAGCTGGAGTTCTTTCAGTCGGGCAGCATAGGACAGATGTTTGAGACCCTTTATCCTTTTGGTGAGGAACTTTTGTGGCCTCTCCAGCTGCTGCAAGTGTCGGGTCAGATACATTCCGAATGGGGCATTGTACTCAATCATTGGTCTGATGAGTGATGAGTATAGGGAGACCATGACCTCCCTTGATCTAGATGAGAATCCCTTCATGATAAGGTGGGCAATGTAGAAGGTCCTCCTAACTACTTTAGCTACATGGGTGTCGAATGACAGACTACTATCAACCTGGGTCCCCAGGTCCCTGATAACTTCTTCTGTGCTCAGTGGATTGCCACCTATTTGGTAGCTAGGGTAACCTTGTTTTTCCCGAAGGGTATGACTATGCATTTTTTGGCATTTAACTTTAGGCCATGGCTCTGGCACCAGTTATCCGTTTCTGTGAGACCCTTCTGAAGGATATCTGTGTCAGATGTGTTTTCTACTATGGCCAGTTTGCAGTCATCTGCAAACTTTGTCAGCCATAACCCTCCTGTGTTTGCTTGTACTGGAAAAGTAGATGCCAAACAAGAGTGGGCCCAGGACTGAGCCCTGTGGTACACCACTTGTGACAGGCTTTGAGTCTGACATGGCGCCAGCAACTCTGACCCTGTGGGTTCTGTCACTCAGCCAGTTTGCAACCCATCTTGTGATGTATGGGTTAACATTTAAGCTGATGAGTTTTTCAATGATACCCGAGTGGGGTATTGTATTGAAGGCCTTTGCCAGATCGAGGTAGGCTGTATGGACTGCCTTTCCCTCATCAATGGCTTTGGTGACTGTTTCAAAAAGTCAACCAAGTTTAGAAGGCATGATCTGCCTTTGACAAAGCCAAACTGGGATGGATCCAAAGTCTGCAAATTCCCTATGTCTTTATTTATGAGGTCCATTATGATCCTCTCCATGGCTTTGCAGATAAGGCTTGTCAAGCTAATGGGCGGTAATTTCCAGGGTCGGTGGAGGCACCGCCTTTGTGAAGTGGGACCACAGTTGCAGTGCGCCACTCCTGGGTGCGTATCCAGAGGTAAGACTATGATTAAACAGCTGTCCTAGCTGTGGGTTTAATTCCTCGTTGAGTTCGTGGAGCACACAGCTGGGGACACCATCAGGTCCCATGGATGCTGTGTTTTTGCTTTGGAGAGAGCAGTTCTCACTTGGGTGTTGGAGATGTTTGGGGGCTGCAATCGCTGGTATAGATATCTCTCCTTTGGGGAGGGGAGAAGTTTGCACTGAACCTGTCAGCCAGTATGTTGGCAATGTCTGTAGGATCAGTAATCTTCACATCATTTTGAACTAGTTCTGAGCATATCTGGGAGTTCCCTCCCAGGTTTCTAACATAGCTAAAGAAGGCCTTATGATTGTCTTTTGAATCTTTAGCTATTTTTCTCTCAAAATTTGCTTTGGATGATTTTATGAGAGCTCTTAGTTTTTTACTTATAGTGATCAAGGGTGTCTTACCTTTTAAGGATTTTGCTCTATCTTGTAGTAGCTTCCTCCTTTTGTTGTAGAGTTTGTTTATGGCTGGGGTCCACCAGACTGGACGCTTGCCTTTGGTACAGAGTCTTTGTTTTGCTTGGGATTGCCTTATCCATGCAGTCCTGCAGGTGCTGGTAGAAGGCATTTGTAAGTGATTCAGCGGCTTGAGTACTGTTTTCCGCCGGCTCGGGGGCCTTAAAGGAGACCACACTAGTCTTTAGACTAAACTCTATGTTGTGTGGAATGTGGCAGGTATTGTTGCACAGGTGTTGGCTGAGCACTGATATCTGGCCATGTACCTCACTCCCAGCAAGTGAATAACTGTCTAATCACATACATATCAAAGTAGTCTACTGTGCTGGTGGTGGTGGTGGGATGTGTATATCCAGGCCAAGTAACTTCTGTCCACAACACAGTAGTGGACGGCGTCCCACATACACTACCTTGGGATGAACCCCCAGAGTGAGGTTGTGCATTGCACCTGTCAGTGTGTGCTGACCGATGGGGCATGCTACTATGTTGTGTGGAATGTGGCAGGTATTGTTGCACAGGTGTTGGCTGAGCACTGATATCTGGCCATGTACCTGTGTATCCACCACGACACACACACATGCAACATATGGGAGTAGTAGTATATCACTACACATGAGTATCATGCATAGTATGTGTGCCATATATTGCTGACATGGTCTGCTGATATCCTGTTTGTGTTCTCTTCCAGGGAGATGGTGCGTCAGCGTAACCCTGCCTACTCTGTGGTGGAAAACGAGGAGATCCACCAGAGCCTGGTGCAGGAGTATGACATCCTGTTTTCCCGCACCAGTCAGAATCAGCATGAGAGGGCTGCACTGTGGCAAGACCTTGTCCGTAGGGTAAATGATATTGGCACGCATAACAGGACATATGAGCAGGTACGACATCACTGCAGTGATTTAATCTGAAGTGTCCATCAGCCTGCATCAGATATCCACAGGCAACAGGTTGCCACAGGAGGTGGGGTGGCCACACATCCCCCCCTCACCAGACTGGAGGGGCTACTCCTAAGTGTTGTGGCTCCAGCCCCGGAACACCAACAGCAGTACACCTGGATTATGATGGAGGCTGGTTCCACACAGCAGCATGACATGGAGCGTGCAGGTAATATGCCATATGTACACTTGACTGTTCTGTACACTGTATCATATGCAATATCAATGGCACAGTTGTGCCCACTGACATTAATCTCATCATTTCTGCAGGTCCCTCTGGGGTTACAGCAAGGCAGGCCATCCATGCTGGTGAGTGTGTTTAACATAACCTATAATAGTCCTGATAATGCTAGTAACAGTAGTGTAACTCAGTAGTGCTCTGTGTGTATACTGTGGGGTGTGCATGTGTGCAGGTGTGCCTGTGTCCACGTGTGCATGTGTGCATGTGTGCCTGTGTCCACGTATGCATGTGTGCATGTGTGCCTGTGTCCACGTGTGCATGTGTTCATGTGTGCCTGTGTCCACGTGTGCATGTGTGCATGTGTGCATATGTACACGTGACCATGTGTGCATGTGTGCATGTGTGCATGTGCCCATGTGTGCATGTGATCACGTGTGCATGTGTGCATGTGTGCATGTGTCCATGTGTGCATGTGTCCACGTGTGCATGTCTGCATGTGTGCCTGTGTCCATGTGTGCATGTGTGCCTGTGTCCATGTGTGCATGTGTGCATGTGTCCATGTGTGCATGTGTGCATGTGTGTAGAAGTGCATCACTGGTAACAATGTCTGGAGACTGTAAACTGTGTTTCCTGTCTTCCTCCCACAGGTTCTGGGGCTGCTCTGGTGACCTGCAGCAGGGAACCTGAATCCTGTGCCACGGCTACTGGTAATGATGATATTTGTGTAATGGTACAGGAAGGTGTGTCAGGGTCTGCCATTGGTCAGCCAATTGACAGTACACAGCTGTCAACCCCATCATTGCGCACAGTCATCCTGCCAGTACATCCTTTGTCACCATTGTCCCTAGGTGATGGACAGAATACAGTGGGCATAGACCAGGGTAATGTGGTACCTGTGGCACATGCGTCCCCACACAGCAGCCATGGGCAGGATCCTCCGATGGTACCACAAAGACAGTTGCCCATGGGTTCTCGTGGGAGCATCCGTGGGCGTACTGCCTCTGGCCGATGTGCCCAAAGAGGTCTGTCAACCTCAGCTATGTTTCGGACTGTCATGCAGGCACAGTCACGTATGGAAAGTACACCAGATAGGGTCTGAGGGAGCTGAGAGCATGTCGCACAACCATGACAGACAGTATGCGTGACATTGCGGATGCTATCCGTAACTTCACCAATGTCATAGACAGACATTGTGGGGACATATTACAGCAGTTCCACAACCAGATGTCCATGAGCCAGGGCAATGGTGGGCATTTGCAGCGTCGACGTGGCCGTATGCTGGCAGCAGCAGCAGCTGACAGTCAGCGCGGATGACAACAGGCTCACGCACGCCCCCATAGTGCCAGCAGTAGCCCCAGCAATGCTGGGTCTGTGCTGTCATCGGAACGCCCCAGGAGAACATGTGCACGTGGCTCTGGACAGTCCCAACAGGGACTTGTGTCCAGTCAACACATTCCAACTTCTGATGACAGTACCCAGTCTGGCTTAGTACTGGATACGGTCCGTAGCACCCCTGCCAGGCACAGGTACCGTGTCCGTGCACACAGACACTGATCTGTATGACCTGCCAGGTGCAGTCTGTGGCTGTCCACAAACCCCTGTATATGGCAGCCATGAGGTGGAGCTGTGTGCGTGCATACACACATGTGAAATGTTAACACCTAGGGTGACCACATACATGCACACACTGCACCAACACTGCCCCACCCTGTACTGCTGCCCCTCACCAACACACATACACACACACATGTCAATTGGTGGTATCAGTGGCTGACTCAGGCATACCTAATCCACACCCTGTGCATATGATGACACTGTGCCACCTCCTGCAATCTCCAACATCATTGCAGGAACAGGTAAACACGTTGCTGATGCACAGTGTGACTACATAGAAGTATATTAGTAGTATCATGTTGGTAACAGTACAGTGTGCTGCTATGACTGTGTGTTTATCCCAGCATGCCTGCTGCAGTAACTGTATGAATGTCCTGAATTGTTATCTGCACCCATAGTACATACCAAAGTATAACAGCTGCACATAATTGCATGCCGTTGGTAAGGTTGTCAACAGATAGCCGCATACATGGGTAGCACAAGGGGAAAGCTAACGCAAGTAATGATATGCAATGGTGGACATGTACAGTAATGGTGTCAAGTTGCCCACAACGACTATGCCATGTGGATGTTCGCGCATGTAGATATGTTTGCAGTACCAATGTAATCCAAATCACAAATAACTATGACATAATATCAGTTCTACCATCGGCATCTGCGCTGTGTATTCCTGGGTACATGTTGATAGTGCCTACATATTTGCATTGTTACTTACTGTTATTGTTACCCCTTCTTTGTTGTACAATGCACTACTTCCAGCCCTGTTTACTGTAGCTTTGTTTGCATGCATGTTCACTTGGGGTTCCCTGGAACACTGCTTACACCTGCAATGCAAAGTTACAGTGCTTCTGTAGACTTCTAGTGACATCTGCATAGCGTACGATATGTATGTCAACTTTCCACATGACAGAACGTCACTGTCTGTCCTGTACACATGTACGTTGCCTGTGACACATTGCACATGTCTTACCTGGCATTTACCCACGTGTGCAGTCATATATGTCAGTGCTATGAAACAGTAGCAGTACACCCACACATACACACCTTCAGTATGTTGTTCCCCATTGGCCCTATGTGTTGGTACTCACCATGGCAATCACACTACTAGGGTAGCATGTGCAAAGGTAACCTGTGAATCGCCTCTATGGTCCAGTTGTGGTTTATGTGAGTCATGTGTCAATGTCACAGCTGCCACATGTATGCAGCCAGCCATCACCCTTGGCCAGGAACATAGAACACATGTGTGGGATGCCACCACACAGCCAATCTGGGGACTGGGCTCTCTGAACCCAGTAATGCCATACCCTGTCAGGTGGCATGTCATATATACTACATCCTGGACAAACGTCAACCCCAATCCCTGCTGCTACTACTGATAATACCCCTGAAGATGTTCCTGATAGTTTTGACCAATTCTTTACTGAGACATTTCAGGCCCTAGCTAGCCATCTACCTCCTAGCTCCCCTGGTCATGAAAGTAGCACCCCTAGAAACCTACTTGCATTCAGCTGCCAACCAGTCGCCACTTCACTTCTCCGTACCTTGATTGAAACAGTGAAACCCACTACACTTTCTGCTGATCAACTCCCTGCCGAGTACCTATCAAAATCAGGTGATGCTATTGCTTACCCCATCTCAAAGGTAATCAAACGAACCATGGTAGAATCTAAATTTCCCACCATCTGGTAAATGTCATATGTAATCCCACTTCACAAAGGAGGCAGCTCTACTGAATTCTCCAATTATAGGCCAATAGCTATACTCTCTCCACTTGCAAAGATTATGGAAACTTTAGTCATAGACAATTCATGCACCACCTAATCCAAAATCGCCTTATGGCAGACACTCAGCATGGCTTCCGTCCCCATCACAGCACTACTTCAGGCCTCCTAGCCTTTACTAACACCATAAACCATACTTGCAACACGAATTATATATCCTCAGCCCTCTTTTTGGACCTTTCCAAGGCATACGATATGGTTGATCACCAACTTGTAATCCACACCCTGCAAACATTCTGTCTAGATACTGGAGCCTTCCAATGGTTTCAATCCTACCTGCATGGTCGACAGCAGGCTGGCCTCTGGCAGAACTAACTCTCTAACCTTCTACCTAACACCCTCAGAGTACCACAAGGCTCTATACTAGGGCCCTTGCTGTTCTCCATCTTCATTAACAACCTTTATACTGTCATCCCAAAAGTCAGCTGTATCCAATATGCTGAAGACTCTACTCTGATCTGCTCAGCCACATCTCCAGTAGAGTTATGGTCAGCTACCAAGACCACCTTTAATCCAATAGAAAACTGGCTTTCTGAACATCGTCTGATCCTAAATTCCAAATAAACTAAACTGCTGTTATTTCACCAACACATAGGTCTACCGCTTTCACCGTTACCATAACATCAACTGATGGCACAATAATCTCCCCTGACCCATCTACTAAAGTATTAGGTGTCATCATAGACAATAATCTCAAATGTGACCTACATGTTAACCAAATTATGGACGGATGAAACCTAGGTAAATAAGTTTGTTTGGAATAAAAGTTTGTTTCTACAACTGGTATTGCGGTCTTTGGAACATCCATTTGAATTTGAAACTACGTATTTTACAACAACTACCGAGATTATTTGGCTGGTATTTGCAGGCATTTTCCACTGACAAGTTTGGCTCCTTACTCTCGTATTTTATTTAATTTGTTGGCGTTTGTCAATTTGGTTCCAAGTTTCAACATGGGAAGTGAGGGTGCTCCGACTGATGTTGGTGGGTTACTGCAGCAAATCCATGAACAACTAAGAGAACATTCGGTTCTCATTCAGCAATTGCTTCAGAAAGACTCTGTCAACATTTCAAAATCTTCAGGGGAAAGTCTTGGCTTGCCCCTGACACAGGCTACACCCGAACTCGTTGAAAGTGAAAATGTAAGTCTAAACAATCCAGTGTTGACCAATAGGCATGGGGTCTGTGACAGTGAAATGTGGAAAAATAATTGTTACAATTTCAACATAGTAACAACACCAGTCGGTCCGATAATACACCAACAGTCACAGCCAATGAAAGATCAACTAAAACTGCTTGAAAAACAACTTTTTAGACTTAAGAGAACACAGTTAGAGAACAGCTATTTGTGTCGGAACATCGAACTAGGTATGGTCCCGAAAGGGCTACGACTTTGGAAATATCCGAATGGATGTGAACATGATGAAACAATGTTGAAGGAACTACATACATTTTTTAACAACTGTGGTATTAAACTCATGGACATTATGGTCAAGTATAACAATAATAAAATAGAAGGTCTGCTAAGTCATCTAGATCAATTGAACAACAATATAACTAAAGACCTTCTCTTTGATCAATTTTACACAAACTATACCCACATTATCACTGATGTTGAACAAAGTTGTGGCATCTTATATCATAAGAAATGTAACAAAATTGAAAGGGACATTAAAATCTATGAAATGGGTAAGGTCTATATCCCAAATCCGTAATACGCAACAACAAACATAGTAACCAGGGTAACACAATGAATGGCAAAGATACGGCAGTAACTAATGATGTCACATCGCCCCTGGAATATGACGAACAACAAGAAGAATGTTTTGACAATGGGAGCCCTACCGATACAGTGATAAGACGCTCAGATAGAATTAAAAACCAGGGGAACAACACTACCACACAAGATTATAATCAAAAAGGCGCTCGCCCTAAACAGAATTTTTTGTTCAATCAGAGGCAAGGCTGGAAACGTCGGTAAATAAAAGAACGCCATCAACGCTTACGGAAGGCAACCATGGACTTGTGTATCCTACAAAACAGTTTTATGGTGGAGTGAATAACATTGGGCCATCCATTCAAAGTGAAAAAAAAACAGTAAGTATACAATATATGGTTGGATCCCTTAACACAAACAGACAAGAAAGTTACTTCATTAATTCTCAATTGACTTCCACCATGAATGACATTATTAGTGTAGTACACAGCGGGGTTAACAACAAGGACTGGAAAAGGGATGAATTGAATACACGAATTATAGACACCAATGTTGAGCGTACAGACACCAACGAATTTATAGCAACATCTAATGTTTTCATTGACGCTATTTTGGATGTAAACGTTAAAAAATTAGGTACAAGTGATGATGTATTTAGGCAACATAATCATGATGTTACAGCCAACGACAGTCTCTTGAATTTAAGCATTTATGAATGTTACAATATTGACTACAACATTGACAACAATCCAATTGGTATAACTGACGGTGACGATATACCATTGGACGGTATAAGCAATGTAGTTGGAGGGTGTAATTTTGAAAATGAACAAGCAGCATTTTGTAATGAAAATATTAGTAACAATTATGTTAATTTTTTTATTGATTGTAATCCAGATAATTATGTTGAACAACAGATTGAGGTTAATGAGCGTGAATGTATTATGGAATATAAATATCAAAATGAAGCGGATGAAGTATTAAGCTTAATTGAAAACACAGTTTTAAGTAACCCTACAGTTATAACTAACACGAAGTGAGACTTTAAAGTATTTAATTATTCAAAAGTACTCATCAATGAACAACAAGTTAACTTGTTCTCAAGAGGTTTTAGTTTTGTCCCATGTGAAAAAGGAAATTTGGTTGAATCAGTGTTGGACTTAAAATTGTTTAGCCGAAAATTAAACTTACAGGTCTATTTTCAAAATACCAATATAAACAATAATAAGGATGACAGGAACAAATTTAGTAAATCCAGTTTGTTTAATCATCCATTGAATGACAATGTTGCCATTTTTGAAAAGTTAAGTGAAATTGACATAAGGAATTTTTATACATCTTATAAGAAAAATATACATTTCAACTTAACCAAAGAAGAAACCAATATGCTTTATGAAATATGTAATTTGAGGGACATCAGAATAATGAGGCCAGATAAAGGCAATGGAATGGTTATTACAGATAAAAGCGACTATATTTCCTACATGACCAACATGTTATTAGGTGATTTTTACACCGAAGTCAGTAGAAATGAAATCAACATTGCCTTTAAAAAGATAGACCTACAATTGAGTGACATGTTATTTCAGGGCAAATTTCTGAAACTGAATATGAATATTTGATGAATGAAAATCCAGTTATAAGTGGAATTTTTGGTATACCCAAGATTCATAAGGGGTTAAACAACTTACAATTTAGACCAATTGTCGACGGAAAGAGATGTAAAACTTATTTTATTAGCCAATTTTTGGATCAACATTTCAAAGATGCCATGTTGAAATTCCCACATATTACGAAAGATTCATGGGACTTTTTGGATAGACTACAAGAATTTAATATGAAAGATGGATATCATTTTGTAACAGTGGATGTATGTAATTTATTCACAACCATACCTCATGATATAGGACTCATATGGTTGGAGGAACAATTGTTTGAGTCTCGCTTATATGAACAGGATAAAATTAATATGTTGATTAATCTGATGGAAATTGTTTTACACAATAACTTTTTGTTTCATGAGGGCAATTATTACCAACAAATCAATGGTATGGCAATGGGGGCCTCTTGTGCCCCAATGTATGCCAACCTCATTATGAGCTATTGGGAAAACAACTATGTATTTAAAACCAAATATCGTAAGCATATTATGATATACACTAGATACCTGGATGATATTTTTATCATCTGGGATGACGATCAACCAACTTTAAATTCATTTCTTAAATACATCAACACCACTGTTAAATTTTTAAAGTTTACCCATCAAATAAGTCAGGATAGTATTAATTATTTGGATATAAAATTGGCATACAATAAAGGCGAAAATTGATTAAAATCAAATATATACAGGAAACCGACGTTTTCAAACTCATACTTACATTATGAAAGTTGGCACCCTGACCATCAGAAGAAGGCCATAGTTAAAGGGCAGATGGTCAGGGCGGCACGAATGGTGAGTGACGATCGGGAATTCATGGATGAGTTAATTTACATGTCACAATTGTTTTATAATAGAGGATATCCTGAACAGCTCTGTGAAAAAATACTTCAAGAAGTGACACATAAAAGACAGGATGGGATATACCAGGCAATACTTCACCATGGCTTTTCCACAAATAGATGTAATGTAAGTGTCTTAGATAAAGAATTAAATCAGAACAACACACCCCTATATATAACAACATTTAATGATAATTTTCAAATTATCGAAACAATTATTAAAAGAAATTGGAAAATTTTAGTTAGAGATAACATTTGGGGACAACAATTTGATGGACAGATTAAATTTGTTTATAGGAAAGATGAATCATTTAAGGACAAATTTGAACATAACAATAACACCAATTAAAGATATAACATCAGAATAAAAGGGAATTTTAAATGTGGTAGATGTATGGTGTGTACACACATTTATTGCACAGGGTCCAACATAGTTGTAAATTCCAGTAATATTAAAATCAACGGACATTTTAATTGTTACACTTCCAATGTGGTTTATCTTGCGTTATGCCAAAACTGCAAGGCATTTTATGTCGAAAAAACAAGTAGGCACTTTAGAGATAGAGTGAAAGAACACCTACTAGATATTCAACATTGCAGAACAACTAATGCCTTGGCCAGGCACATTCAAAGTAACGCTCAACATATGTTCACATTTTGTATTATTCAACATGTTATCTATGACCAACAAGGCATGATTACAAAATATGATTTGGACTATAAAGAATTAACATGGCAAATTTACTTGGATGCATACAGTACACCAGGTCTAAATGAATATCACACCATTATACCTCTACTGAAACTCAATAGAATTAAAGGAAAATAAGTGCAATAGGTAGTGTAAACTCATGTAAGATACCACAACCATATTACCGTCATTAAAATATCAATAATGGGTAATTGGGACACAGTTGAATAATATGGGATTGACCGTCACACCAAGTATACATATATATATAATATTTATACTTTTTTTTTTTTAACAACTTTTAATAGTGTCACAAATTTATGGACACACTGCAATAAATATATATAATAAAAACATATATAATCAAATAAATATCACATAGTACATATTTAATTAAATCCATATTATAAATACATATCTATTATACAATATTTACACAATTGCAATGTATGTTATTAATGAATTGATTTATTAGGACATCAATATAGTAAACACATTATGAGGTTAATTTTTTATATAATTTTTTATATTATGTATAAATTTATGTTACCATCAAATTATATTTATTATAACATATTAAAAGAAAAATTTTTATAGTCAGTATAAGTTATACATTCAATGGTATTTTTTATACAGAATACGTTTACAAACAGATGATTTTAAAGTTTTTAGTGGTGAATGAATTTAATTTGTTAACTTGGTTTGTTAATAAGTATGAGTTACACATTATTAGTCAATTATAATTACATTGTTGGGTGTAGCTGTCTTATTTAAATGGTTTCAGATAATGTAATGATGTATTCTGATGAAGTTCGTCGTACGGACGAAACCTAGGTAAATAAGTTTGTTTGGAATAAAAGTTAATTTCTACAACTGGTATTGCAGTCTTTGGAACATCCATTTGAATTTGAAACTACGTATTTTACAACAACTACGGAGATTATTTGGCTGGTATTTGCAGGCATTTTCCACTGACAAGTTTGGCTCCTTACTCTCGTATTTTATTTAATTTGTTGACCTACATGTTAACCAAATTATCAAAGCCATCAATAGAAAACTAGGGTCACTTTAGAGAATTAAAGCCTTCCTAGCCCCTCCAGCTAAAGGTGCCATAGCTCGCTCACACCTTGTTTCAACCCTTCTGTATGCATCCCCTCTACTCACGAATATGAACAAGACTGTCCTTAACAAACACTCAATTTGCTACAACCACATTGCCAGGTTTGCCACTGGGCTGCCTTTTAGGACACATCATTGCATCAATCTAAATCAGCTTGGTTGGCTTGCAATACCCAGCCTAATACAGTATAACCAACTGATTATGGCCTATAAAATCCTCTATAATCCAGACAATACTCCTGCACTTCAAATATTATCACCCCCTATAACAATCCTAGACCACTTCGATCCTCTAACAAACTACTAATTCAGACTAGCAGATTTAATAACACAGCCGGTGATTCTCTCTTTGCAAACTCTGTAACTAGATCCTGGAACTCACGTCCAGCTGATATTACCCTACTGTCCACCTTAGGTCAATTTAACACTAGACTCAAACAACATTTGTCACTTAACTGGCTATGTCAATGTATCAAGCCTGGCTAACTCGAATGTGTAAAATCTGTGAACCACTTTACTGTGTAATTTAATTTAATCCTGACTTGTGCTCAGGACTAACATTAACCTGTGGAACATGTTTAACTTGCTTACTTATGTAATCTCTGTAAATAATCTGTTTGTAATATGTAATGCTGGTATTATGTAATGCTGTATCTGCTACCCTCATAGCTTGTCTCCCCGGGCCTCCCCTGGAAATGGACATGCATCCAGTCGGACTATCCCGGTCAACAAATGTAGGATAAATAAATATATAAATAAAATATATTACAGTGACTACAATACAAGTCAGACATTGACACGCACTGACAGCATGCTGAACACACTGGGGCATATGTGGGGACTCAGAATAGCAGCCTGCCTGAGAATCACACACCTCAGCAGCTGGCACACAGGCATATGTTCCGTCGGAACAGAGCACATGCCACACATGGCACACACATCACCTGTGCCACACACTCACAGCCTGTAGGGCTGCACAACACACCTGCTACAGACGTGTCAGGTACCTGTCTTGTGTGCTGCACTGGTGTCCCACTCAACAGGCTGTATCTGGTGAAGGTCACAGTGATATGCCTCAGGGGCACTATGGTCCATCACAGAATACATGCATACAGGTCAGTCAGAGGCATGGACACATATGACTCACTCATTGACCATGCCAGTATGGCTGCCTGAGACATACCTCCCTGGACTACATGATAGGGAACATAGAATGGATCTCTCAGCATGTGGCACAGGCCAGTATAAGCCTGATGTTGGTTGCCAACATACCCTCACCAGGTATGCTACCACTATATGTGGGAAGGGTGTTGTATGTCTACATTATGCTCAGTCTCCACTGTCATTCATAGGGTATCCGCTGGCTGTCAACGTGCTTACATGCTAGGAAAGCCACAATGATGTGCAAGGGTCATCTTGCACGTGACACCCATGGCCCGATGTATAATGGCAAAGCTCCTTGGTACACACATACTGCCTTATGCTGCAGGACATGGTTTACATAGCCACCTCCGTGGGTATCACACAGGTTAGGACACTAACAGTGCTGCTACACAACAACAGCAGTGTACACCAGAAGATGCATGCACCAGACACTGTCCTCAGCACGGTGAACTGCAATGTCTGTGCAGTACCAGATTCATGATTCATGGCTCACAGGTGTTACCCATCACTGACAGGTTATGCCCCATACCATGCCTGTCGTCCCCTACACATGTAACACACATGGATAGGGGGGTGGTATCCCAAGGTACCACAGATACACACATCTCCAGGTTGTTGGCACAGCACAAAGCATCAGGGCCTAATCATGTGCAGCTAACAGTGTGTCGGACTGCCATCTGGTTCATAGCCTGGCACACACAACCCTCCCATACACAGGAAGACCACCTATCCTCCATAACAACACTGGCAATATGACAGTCTCAAGAACTGTGTTTATATGGCTGGACTGCATCCAGCCAAACATTGTGCGTGAGCATTACTGTAGCTACAACACACTAGTTGAAGGGTTCACAGCATGTGGTCACTGAATTGCAGTGGAATGACATGTTACCACTACCACAACAGGTGGGAACATGCAGCACCTGTACATTGACTACATGTACACTATATGGCCCAGACCAGATGTGTATTCCCTGCTGTAGGTATTTCACCATATACACCCACACTGTATAGAGACATACCATGTGCGGACCCTGCACAGTAAGACACAGTCATATTGGTATACATTGCAAATACCATTTATCCACTCGAGGCATGTGTCAGACATGGTAACTACTGCAGGTCACAGGTATTTATGTGTATGTGTCACACACATACATCATGTGTGCAATGGCATTGCTGGTTTAGGCAATGGCATGCATTGTTATGTACAAAGACCCACACAAGGTCATACTGTGTGACACAACCACATGTGGCAGTTGTGGGTTACCAAAACATACCTATCTGTACTCTGACAATGGTAATAGACACAGTAGCAGAGCGCACTATTGGCATTACTAGCCAATTAGCCCTGTTTGGCTGTGCTGATAGTGTGGTGACATCCCCTGTGTTTACTGGGGGAGCATGCAGCATCTGTTGTATTGTAGTATTTGCCAAAAGGATCTGTTGTCTCACACTTGCATTTACACACATCCTACTACCCCCACACACATGCACACTTGCCATTTGCAGGATTAATTCCCCTACCTACCTAAGTCATGACACGTGAGAGAGACGCATTAGCAAAGCGCACTATTCTGTTTACTAGATAGTTCCTCTTCTCTGGCTGTACTTATAGGGTGCTGACATCAGTATGTTGAAAGGGTAATGTGCATCAGGTAGTGTGATCTCCTGATTGCCAAAACTAACATGTTTTTCATACAGAAATGCACACACAAGCTCCCCACATCCAAACACACACATGACATTTACAGGCTTTAAACTCCTACTTAACTACATTACGATACTTGGGAAAGATGCATTAGCAGAGTGCACTATTTACATTACTGGGAGGCTTCCCTTCTCCTGCTGTACTTATAGGGTGCTGACATCATCTGTGTTTAGAAAGGGGAGTGTGCATCCTGTAGTGTGTTCTACCAGTTGCCAAAAGGGACATTTCCCTCACACAAATTTGCACACACACTAACCCCCCTCATCCAAACACACACACTTGCCATTTGCAGGATTCAAACCACTACCTCACTATGTTATGACACTCGAGACGGACGCATTAGCAGAGCGCACTATTTGCATTACTGGGAGGCTTCCCTTCTCCTGCTGTACTTATAGGGTGCTGACATCATCTGTGTTTAGAAAGGGGAGTGTGCATCCTGTAGTGTGTTCTCCCAGTTGCCAAAAGGGACATTTCCCTCACAGAAATTTACACACACCCTAACCCCCCTCATCCAAACACACACACACTTGCCATTTGCAGGATTCAAATCACTACCTAACTATGTTATGACACTCGAGACGGACGCATTAGCGTAGCATGCTATTCGCATGACTGGGAGGCTTCCCTTCTCCTGCTGTACTTATAGGGTGCTGACATCATCTGTGTTTAGAAAGGGGAATGTGCATCCTGTAGTGTATTCTCTTAGTTGGCAAAAGGGATACTTCTTTCAAACAGTCTTGAACACACACTAACCACCTCCACATACACTGAGCATGTACAGGATTTAAACCCCTACCTAACTATGTTATGACACTCAAGATGGACGCATTAGCGGAGCGAGCTATTCGTATTACTGGGCGGTTTTCCTTCACCTGCTGTACTTATAGGGTACTGACATCAGCAGTGTTTAGAAAGGGGAATGTGCATCCTGTAGTGTGTTTTCCCAGTTGCCAAAAGGGAAATTTCCCTCTCGCAGCCTTTCACACACACAAACCCCACTCACCCCCACACACTGAGCATTTGCAGGATTCGAACCCCTACCTAACTATATCATGACACTTGAGAGTGACGCATTAGCAGAATGCACTATCAGAATTACTGGGCATCAGTTCTGCACCTGTAGTATTTATAGGGTGCTGACATCTTTATTTCTACAGAGGTATGTAGATGTAGTACTACCTGTCAGGTGGGGGATAGCATATATATGCATTTGCAGCCACCTACGTCAGGGTCAGATATGCACATCGCACTGGCAGGTTATGTTCTATACCATGCTTTGGGACCACAGGGCCTGTAACACACAACACAACCAGTCCAGAGCACCACACCCACATCCAGGACACACACTTAGCTTCCCTGGGAACAGTGCCAGGATATGCAGGTATTCACATACACCATTCCAGTTGTTAACATCAGGTACAGGCATATTGTGTGTGAGAACTACTCAGGCCTCTACCACTTTACCCTACAGCCACTACAATTTGTGGGTCCATGTGCTAAGGCAGAACCACACACCACAGCCACATGGGTGAATACATATTGCACCTGTCCATCTGCAACGTGGGTACTCACTGTTCCACACCAGAGGTAGACCACCATTGTTGATATCTGACCATACCCACCTTTCCCTGGACATCCATATCTCATCTCCACCCCCAGGTAAGGTTGTCACTGCACACAAACTGTGTTTAGCACAAGCAGACTCTACACTTGTGTAGACTGGGGTGGATGACTTCAGAGGACCCATGCTGGAGGACTATACTGGCCACTCAGCATAATCCTTGACAATTGCATTCTATGAGCATGTGTACAGTTTGCATTGGTCATGCTATCCCACATATACCCATGACTGCTCCACAAGAAGACATCTGTCAGCTGTACACCAGACATATATGCACCGTTCAACAGACAGAGTGACCTAATACATTGCAGAGCTGTAGCCCACAGAGGGAGGACATCTGTGGACAGATCGGGCATGGCACTTCATTCACACATACTCATTACAACACAGTGTTGACAGTGGAATCGTCCAGAGAATGCAGATAGGGCTCCCCTCAGTCTGTTATTGATGGACACCTACTGTCAGAGATCCTCAGCAACCCTCTCACAGCACACACCGACAACATGTCTGTGGCTTAGCACATTCAATCCCTGAGACCTCCACCATGCCCCTGCTTGACAGAGGCACAGCTCACTAGCCTCACATGTTGCCTTCTGTGACCTACTTTACAGTGGCACAGTAGCCTACTATCCTGGGGATGCAGATGCCAAGCACACTCTGGCTGAGCTGTCATTCCCTGGGGCAAGAAGCCTAGTATTGACCTCTACACCCATATGTTCAATTGTCGGATGCACAATATTTGTTGTGCTGTTCTACTGTTTGCAGGTCTTTATTGCCATAGCATTCCCTGTTCCTATGACCAACTTGTGTATCTGTGGAAGATGTTTGCATATGACGGCGATCCACTATATCAGTTATGTCTCTGTGGTCATTTACTGTGTGCACTGGGCTGATTGCTGTGTTGTGGTTGGTTCCTGGACTGACACGTACAAATACCAGATATGTGTGGCCAACTGCTAAACGGAGATATGGCCTAAGTGTGTGAGCATGCCAGGTTCAGCCTTTCCATGGCATGTTGTCTGACATATACCTCATTTATCAAAGTGTGCAAGCATGCCCAGTGTGAGCTTTCCATATGTTGCACTCTGAAGTCCACCACATATTTGGGTGTGTGTGAACTTCAACAATATTGCACGTTTATGATTGCTTGTTGGGTGTTATGTTGTGTACTAACTGGCCAACTGCTTCATGTCTGCCACAACAGGGATTATACTGTGCCTGCAGGGATTGCATGGGATACTTTGCAGACAGTTCTCAACATACTTTCATAATGACCTAACACTGTAGTACCGTATAGTGTACTGGTTTGGTACTTTCACTGTGGTGGACAGTATCCTGGGCTTTAGTCCTATGACTGCTTGACATCTTCATAGTGAGCACAACAGACTGTGTAGGGGCCAGTTGTGCACATATGACCATGTTGCAATATGTTCAAATATGGACTACCTACACCAGGCTCGTCCAACATTGCTAGTGTATTCCACAACATGGGTGGACATTGGCAAACACTAGCGATGTTCCCTAGGCCATTTCTGATGCTAGTCACAGGGTGTGTTTGTCCTTCGACACACATTGTAACTGTAGTTTGCCATGACATATGTCATGGTTAGTATACTGTGCCTCCGTCTACCTCTGACATAACAGTGATACCCAGGGTAGCCTACCATCTCCCATACACTCATCAGGATGCCTCTTGAAGGGTGTCGATATGTGGCTCTCTGGCTGACCTGTACCAGGAGTTTACTAAAGTGTGGGGGTGCCTTCTGTGTTATGGATCATTCTGTACAGCTTGTCCTATGTATGTCAGTGCTGGGGTTCAGGTCTCTCATGTGCATAGCTCACTGCCATTCAGATTGTACAAGGTGCAACATGTTCATTCATTCCAGGTTGGACATGGCTTCATACATCAGGCACAGCTTTCCTGTAGCTGGGAAGGATGGTGGTGTGTGGGGCTGCAGTTTCTTTACTCAGGCAACACATGGCATCTGTTCATGCTCTTTGCTACCCCTGGTGGGGTACTGTTGTGGACTTTACAGTTGATGGAGGTGTCTGCTGCGGTATATCCCACAGGGGCTATTGTAGTCAGTTGTGATGCTGATGGAGGATGGCTGCAAAGCCACAGTGAGTTCCCCTTATCTACATCTGCCAACCTTCATGTTTGGGTGGGTATATGGTACATGTTTCTGTGAACACTACAGCCACATGTTTGTCCAGTGCAGGATATTTATCACCTTTTGTACCCAGGTCTCACATTACATGTTAGGTCCCTCATGGGTTAACACCTGTGTGGTAATTTGTGGGCACTTACTGTATATCCACGGTGGTTGTCTATACACAGTTCTGCAATTAGCTTGCTGACATGGCTATGGCTACAGTTGTCTGTTTGTAGCTGGCCCTTTTGTGGGTTGCTTGTGTCAGCTGTGGGTCGGATATGGTGGGCTGTTTGTACTCCTCTGCATACATGCTCAGTCACAGTCCTTCCATGTTGGCCTATACCTATGGGACATGTATACAGAACGGGGGTGGGGGGGGCCAAGACCAGGCCTTGTGGGATGCCACTCATATCCGCTTTGTAGTCTGACATGGATGCGGCATGTCTGACCATGTCAGTTCTGTCCTTGGTCTGGTTTGCAACCCCTCTACTGACATAGGGGTGTATATTTAAGCTGGTGAACGTATCAATACTGAACTCGTACGGTATTGTCTAGAAGCATGTGCACAGTCCAGCTACGCTGTGTGGACCACATTGCCCTCATCAATGACCTTAATGACTGCTTCAAATGGGTCAGACATGTTTAGGGGCTGGTTCTGCAGTTACAACAGCCACAGTGTGTAGGGTCCAGTATCAGTAGGTCCACAATAGCCTTCTGTCTGCGATACATACTGATCCTTTCCATAGCTGTGCAGAACAAGCTTGTCAGGATCCTGGGGTGGTAGTTTGGAGTATCCATTCAGGCAACACCTTTGTTGTGATGGACCACTGTTGTTGTACACTGCTCTTTGGGTACATATCCTGTGGTAAGGCTGACATTGGGCAGTAGTGTGATTTGGCATTCCATTATTCTTGGAGTCCATGTTGGCCTCAGCACAGGACACCATCACATACCTTTGCTGCTGTGTATTCTGCTTTGCAGATGATGGCTGTTACCTCAGCATCTGCAATGTCAGGGGACCATCTGCTGGGATAGGTATTTTGCACTCGGGGGGGGGGGGTTGCACTACACCTGACAGGTTGTATGTTAGCAATATGTGTGTGTGTTTGGTATGTTGTTTGTAATATCTGTGTGATTCGGAGCATATCTGTGGATGCCCAACATGGTTCCTACCATCAGTTGGGTAAGCCTTGTGATTATCCTTAGTGTCCTGTACGTTTTGTATCTTCATAGGTTCATGGGTTCATAGTAGGCTAGACACCCTAGGCCATTAGTAAGCCTAGCTAGAGTGTGTGTGTGTCTTTCGCCATCCCTTGCTATGTTCAATTATGGCCATTTATGAGGTTCTTCACTGTGCCTCTGTCTGGTCGTGACACAGTGGGGACCCCCAGTATACATGTACGGTCATCCATCCACTTGGCAATATTCCTGTTGAGGGGTGTCGGTGAGGGGCTCTGCCTACCATTGATTGGGATCCTCTTTCTGGGTGTGGGGAGCCTATGGGTTATGTATCTGTCCCTCCAGCACATCTTATTTCATTATGTGTTGAGGTTGACATCTGTGACTCTCACAGCTCCAATGGCTTTGATTTCCTGTGGTGTAGCATAGCACATGTCCATTACTCCTGTGTTGGACATGGCCTTGTACAACAGACATACAATGCCTCTGTGTAGGCAGGGTGTGACTGCAGTCAGCTGGGGTGTCTACAGCCAGGCAGCATATGACATATATTTCACACCCTTTATCCTGTTGGTGGGGTAACTATGAGGTCTTCCGAACCACTGCAGGTGTCACATACGGTACATCCCATATGAGTCATTGTACTAGATTATGGGTCTGATAAGGGAACAGTACAGTGGCACAGTGACCTCTGTTGATGTTGATGTGAATCCTTTCATGATACGGTGTCCAGTATCAACAGTCTCCATAGCCACATTGGCATTGTGGGTGTCACATGACAGATTAATGTCGACCTGTGTCCCTAGGACCCTGATTACTACTTGCATACATAATGGTTTGACACCTATGTGGTACTTTGTGTGTACATTGTCTGGTATTTGGTGGGACATTCATACTGTCCAGTGTCTTCGGATGTCTGGGTGGAGTTCTTGTGTGTGAGAGTGTGGTCTGTCACATGCTACAGACTGTACAGCAGTTTTGACTACAGTTATGTGCACATGGGCGGTGTCCGCTGCTTTGTGCATTGTCAGTTACCTGGCAATATGGGTGTCTGTGCTGCATATGGATACTCCCCCTCCTTTGATGTTTTGGTGCAGGTGTTGGGGCCATAACACATGATATGTGGTATAACCTAGTAGTGCCGGTGTGCTATCACTAGGCTTGCAGCAGGTTTGTGTCACTGGACAGACATCAATGTTCTCCATAATGGGAAGTGCCTCAGGGGCATGCATATTGCAGTTTACACATCTGGCATTGGTCAGCATTACCCTTATGTTTCCTACCACTTATGTTTTCTAGGGTGGTGGGTAGTCTTTTTGGCCTTGCCTACATACGGCTCTATGGAGGCGGCAAAGGCCTTATCCAGTATCCAGACGCACATGGGTAACAGCTGACAGCCATCCCTGGAACAGCAGCATGGCTTGTCATGCTTGACATCTTAAGCAGACACACATTAGACCCTCTTGGACTGACAGCTGTAACTGTGCCAGCTGTTAAACATGAGCATTCTGTGTTTGTACTGTGGCATCATTCTTGGTGAGGGTTGGATGCTGCACACAGCCAGTGTCATCCCACCCTGGGGTACATACTCAGAGGGACCATCCATGTCTCTTTTGATGTTGAACAGGGAGGTACATCTCAGGTAATTCACACCAGCATGGACATTGAGTGCATCATATTTCTGCTTGCTTTGGGGTGACCTGTGTACTTGTGTTATGTGGCATTTTGTGGCAGCCTACAAGCAGCTTACTCTACCCTTTCCCTTGTTCAGTCTGGTGAGTGGGACAGCTGTGTGTCTGCCTGTACAGACACCTATTATGACTGTATCAGGCATGTTGTTTCTCCTTCTGGCCTGTGACTGTTTGGCACACCAGCTTTGCGTACTATTCGTTGCATGTGCTATGTTTGAAGGTTGTGGTTGCTTGTGATCTACTTTGGAGGCTTCTGTTGGTGTGGTGTTTTTGTAATTAAGGCCTCCGGGAATATTTGTCTGTGTTTATGTGTTTGGTTTACAGTTGTGGTAGATCTATGTGTGACTGGGTTTGTGGTGTATGTGGTTACCTTCTCCTCCTGACTAGTTTTGACAGTACTGAGTTGTTGGAGCTCAACCTCTGGTTTGGATACATGGATGCATCTATCACATATACTTGTATTTATTGGGGGGTGTTGTGGTTGTCTGTGTACTTGGTACTGGCATCACATTGCCTCTGGATTCACAGATTCTACTTGTTGTGGCTGGACTTAGTGGATTGTATGTGTGGACATATGTTGTTGCCATACTACTGGTCAGTGATTACTTCCCTTTTTATGTTTGCTCTATCATGTGGTAGCTTCCTCATTCTCTTGCATGGTTTGGTAATGGCTGGAGGCCAGCATGCCAGATGCCTGCGTGTATGGCATTGTGTGTTGTTGTTATTTGTGATTGCATACTCCAAGCATTCCTGGCTGTGTTCATGGAATGCCTGTATAACATGTTCTGTGGTGTGTCCCATATTCTGCACTTGCACAGGGCCTTTTGTGGATTCAACATCGGTTTTGAGGGCTGCAACCTATACTTTACACATGTTTTTCACTGTAATATTCTGGCCAGGGACTGGGGTCAGGGTGTGTATATCCAGTGTAATTACTCTATGGTCTGGTCTTACCAGTGAGGGGTACACTTCTCATCTTGCCATCCAGTACACATGTTGCTGATTGTCACATCCAGTATGCTTACCCCTCTTCTGGGAGTAGTCCATTGTTCCTGGGCATTTTGGTTTATGGAATCTGGGTAATTTTCTCCTACTGTGTTGGTGCTAGTACAATGCTACCGGTGTATGTCTGGGTATTTTCAGTCAAGCAATATAATGTGGTTTGGGGGGGCTTGATATATTCATGTATTCCGACATAGGCCAGGTGCTGTTCCTGGTATTAGGACAGTAGTCTGCAGCAGGCTACATACTGCGAGGCAGTTTTAGCCATTGGTATTTGACCATGGCTATTCCATGCTGCTTCTTGTTGTGGTACCAACATGGAGGTGTGGTTATCCTTGCCATTTCTTGCTAGTCACCCTCCTTTTGTAGCTTGTTCCATGTTTTGCAGCTGTACAGCACAGTATGAGGTGTGACCTGGTAGTGTTAGGGTGCTGATGTGAGCCTTGCCCAGTTCTCTATTACAGGACTGGTATCTACATTCTCCATACTGTGTGCATTTACACTGCACACATCTTGCTGTTTATACATCTGTCATTGGGTAGCATTACATCTAGGTTTCTATCCCTTGTAGAACCTATGAAGGTGGGTTTGTGTTTTGAGACTTATCTATTCAGGGCATGCTGTGGGTACTGACAGCCTTTGCTGGTATCCATGGGGCATGGCATGATAGGTGCACGCCACCCCTAGCAGGTGGCGCATCATGTCAAGCTCTGCATATCTTCCCAGCCTGAAACACATTGGCTCCCCTTTGACTGACTGCATTACTTCAGCCAGTTATTGCACTTGATCATCCCATCGTCATTTTGTGGCTTCATGCTTGGTGAGGGTGGATGTTAGTCAGGATGCTCAGGTGTGCATATAGTACATGGTGTTACATTACTTAACACATAGCATTCATGCCTCAGGTGGTGCTGCAGGGCTGCCTCTGTCGGATGCGCATATTACACTTCCCTGTACGTGTTTGTGAGCAGGTCATGTCATTTTAGGCATCCATGTTATTATTTGAGTGAGTCAGAGGGGGTATCATTCCCAGGGTTCCTACTGAGCCAGTGTATGTGCTATGCGTTGCCTCTTTGCCAAGGCCAGGGCATACTGGGCACGCCTCCTTCGGCCTACTGGGGCAGGCTCAGGTTGTTCCTCCTCCGAGTCACGCTCTGCCTGTGATGGCCTTGGCAATGGTGGGGGGCTGTTTGGCCCGGCCCTATGCTGGTCCTGCTGCAGCTATTTTCACAAGATCATATTATGTAGCATAGCACATTCCATGACAATTTGGGTACATGTAGTTGGTGTGTACTGCAAGGCTCCATCAGATGTGTCCAGACACCGGAACCGTGACTTGAGCAGCCCAAACACACACTCTATTACATTACGTGTTTGTGCGTGTGCCTCATTATGGCGTTCCTGTTCAGGTGTGTGTGCATTTCTGATGGGTGTCATCAGCCACGGCTCCAGTGCATAACCTGCATCCCCCACTAGGTGTCCATGTGGGATGTCCCCATTGGCAAATGTCTGGTACAGCTGCGTCAAATGCCAGATGTGGGAATCGTGATAACTCCCAGGGCAGCCAGCACACACATTCATTATTATGCCCTGGGCATCACACACAACCTGGCAGTTGATGGAGCGGAAGCCCTTGCGGTTAATGTAGGCCCTACCCCGCTCACCAGCTGGTGCTTTGATGCATATGTGCGTGCAGTCTATTGCACCCAGTACCTCAGGGTATTCTGCTATTTGATGGAAGAGATGCATATTGCTGGCCAATACCTCACGGGCATTGGGAAAATATACATGATCACCGACATGTGCTGACATGGCATCCAGGAACTGGTGCAGTACCCTGGAGGCTGATGCCTGTGATATCCCCATCATATCGCCAGTTGGTCTCTGGAAGTTACCTGTTGCTAGTATTCTTAGGCCAACACATACCTTGGTTTCCACTGGGATGGGTTCCCCTCTGTTGGTTCTGTGTGTGAGGTGTGGCCTGCACAGCTCAACAATTTGCTGCAGGAGCTCTCTGTCCACTCTATAGCGCTCTACTATCTCCAGCTCATGTAACCCGTGGTAGGTGACCCTGGGCCTGTACACTCTTCTCCGTCTCCTCACTGTGGGTTGTCTGGCACCATCTGCATTGTCACCACCCTCAGCAAGTCGCCTATGTCTCATTATGACAGCTATGGCAGCCCCTAACATTTCTGCTCCGAGTTCAGCTTTTTCAGTTTTCACTTCTATTAGCTTACTCCTGTCTTGCAGTGTTTCTTAAGGGAAACATCCTGCACTACTGTTTGCAGAGTTTTAAGTGCTGGGCTGGGCTACTATTCTGCCTGTGTAATTGCCTGCTTCTAATTGTTTTCACCTGCTAGCTTCAACAGTTATCCCTGCTAGCTTCCTATTAATTCTGTTGCTTCCTTTTTCCTCTCTGTTTCCTCTGGGGGGAGCAATGTGCATACCATCAGAAACACGCTCACAATGGCTTACACGCGTGCACACGTGCTTACACGGTTCAGAATCTACTTATTCGGGTTAAAACGCGCATACACCCGTGCAAACACTGTTACACGTCTGCCAACAGCCTCCAACATACTCAGCCTGCCCTACACGCGCGCACACCCGCACAAAGAGTGTTAAACATCTCCCAACATGCTCCCAC
Organism: Protopterus annectens; assembly: GCF_019279795.1. NCBI lineage: Eukaryota > Metazoa > Chordata > Ceratodontiformes > Protopteridae > Protopterus > Protopterus annectens. The sequence goes on along the minus strand of NC_056731.1, from coordinate 413,899,044 downwards.
ATGTTCAGACTGCCTTACACGCGCGCACACTGTCCTACTCACGCTTCATGGTGCGCACACGTGCGCATGCACACCCAGCAAGAAACTTTGGTGTAAGTAACAGTGTACACCTTCCATTTCTTGACTTTCCATGACTTATCTAGTGGCACACCTCCTTCCATGATCTGTGCCTGTCATCTGTCATGTTACACTGGCCTCCAATGAACTGCATTTCTTTCTACCATTCCCCCCTGTGATGTCACCTATCTCCTACTCTATTCCTCCCCCTTATGTATCTCTTACACTACTCAGACTGTGCTCATTTGCTATGTGACTGTGAGATTCAGTATCCGAACCCTCATTTACATGAGATTGCCTACTAATGCTTAGTTACATGTCTTAGACTCAGCTTCCCCCCTTAGCAACCACTACACGGTGGCCATGTTGTTTTTGGTCTGATGGTCCCTGCATTGTCATTCCATGTATTGCATGAAACCCACATTTGTAGGTTTATAACCTTCTTTTTAATGTTTTTATACAGCGCAGCCCGTTTGCGGGGGGCTGCGCTGGGTTTAAACATCGGCGATTGCCGAAAAAAAAATTATAATTTTATTCTTTTGGCATCGGGTTGTATTGCCAATGGCCACATATTTGGCCATTGGCATGCTGCCTGAGACATATGCAACCTTTTTTGGAGCTGACATGGCTCCGTTGTGGAATTTGCAGAAATGTACTCAGTTGTCAACTGAGTACATTTCTGCAGCTAAAACGTCTCCTACACGGACTGTTTTCTGCTTCGTGGATCGCTAATATACCTCATTTGCATACCTTTCGGATGCAAGTGAGGTATTTAGCATGTCCACGCCCAGTCCATGTAAGAGACGTTTTAGCTGGTCTTTTACACGGAGCTTAGGGCTGTTCCTGGATCGCGAGGCTTGCAAGAAGTGTTGCACGTCTCTTACACTCCGTGCAAGCCTTCGTGAATCCTGCCCATGGTTTATGTATGATGCATATTATACTGTTTAGATATCTGCGATATATGTTTCATTTATTATATCTGAAATCTGTTATATAAGTTGTGGTTGGAACATACTAAAAATTTACTTCTTTTGAAGTGTTAGGTTACTTTAAATCACTTGGTTTTCACTAATTATTTAATTGGAGGGAAAAAGATTGCTAGCAGTGATTGGTTTAACAGTGTTTAAAATGTTTTGGCTGGTGACAGAATTTTATGTCTGATGACGCATAGGAGTACTACGCAAAAGTGCTTACATGTCTTTTAGTAAATAAATCGTTTTGTTTTATGCCATGTGTGTCCTTTGCCTGCTTATAAACAAACTAGCTATTACACTCATACATGCTCACTCTCTGGCTGCACTCACAAAATGGCACTGAACCTAGGACGTGCTGAATATTTATATGCACGTTCAGTCTTTGGAATGCTTGTTAAAGCCGTAGCACACGTATTCCATTCTACAGCACCTGTCTCTGAATTGGCAGATATTGAAACTGGTGCCAGCAAAGGATGACTTTGTGTATGCAAAGGGAATAACCTCTGACTCATAGTACTCAGTGGTGACAGACATTTATTTACTTGGCTTTGCTTACTGGGAAAGTCAGTCTGGGAATTGAAATGACAATTTTCATTGGAGGTCTGGGGAGAAAAGCTCCGAAACAAGAATAGAAATACATTTTTTTCTGAATTCAAAATAAATACAGTCAACAAACATTATTTGCAAAGTATTTCAAATCAAACAGTCAGCAAACATCATTTACAAAGCATATTATGTTAAGGATATGTGTTTTCAAGATATTGTGAGCAAAATCAAAAATACTACATTAATGCACTTGTACAGTATCTATAGCAAACAGAGTTAGGATTGCATACTTCAAACTGTAGGTGTGGTATGGTTGCATAGTTCATTAGTTGCCACATGACTAGTTTAGGGCAGATTTGAATTGTTGCAGGTTATTTAAAAGCCTGATGTGGTTTGGAAGTTAGTTCCATGCCTTGGAGATGGTGACAGAGAATACCAAGTCACTGTAATAATTATTTATTTTATTAGCAACATTGAGTTTAAGTTCTGAGAATCTTAAGGTTGTATGCGGTGCATGCCATTGGATAAGATTTGACAGTGAGGGTATTTTAAGTACATGATGAAGTATTTTGTATGTTGTGAGTAGCTGGGGCAGAGTAATATGCTGAGGGTGTTCAACCCAGTTGAGGGCATTGAGCACTGTGCAATGATGGAAACAATTTGTGAGGATGCAGGCAAATTTGTTAATTTTGCTGTAGGTGCCTTTTAGTTTGTTTGGTGGAAGAAGTGAAATTTGTAAATATTGTTGAGGCATATAGGAGGGTAGGAAAGAGAAGGGAGGTGGCAGCTATTCTTTTACTATCATCACTTAGCAGGTGCTTTGCTCTGTAAAGATATCCTATTTTCCAGTTTGTTTTTTTTGACTGCAGTGTCAATATGTGGATCAAGTTTTAACTTATCATTAGTCCCTACTATCTTTTGCTTAAGTTGTAACCACTGAGGGTGGGTAAGGCACAATAATGAAACAGGACCTAGAATGGACCTTTTTGACAGGTCTTTGAGATGATGTTTTTGATAATAAAGTGTCTGTTGTGTCATGGGCTATCAACCTGTAGTAAACAACAAAAAAGAAGAAGAGGCAAAAGAAAATGGCATACAAGATGACCAGGAAATGGCAGGAATTCATGACCTGCTTTTGCCAATGCACATGTTGATATAGTCCAGTCTTTGTTTATGTAAGCACAACACAGGACCATGTGTTCTCTTAACTGGGGCCTTATGTGCGACATGCATGATTAAGACACCACGATGAGCATACAGGAAACAGCTGATAACAGAATGTGTAAATATGTTTCTTAATATATGTAAACTAAATGAACAGTGCTGAGCAACATCCATTCCTAGGCATACATTGTCCACCACAAATGTGAAATAAATCTATGTTGTTATGATAACAAGACTTCTCAGCCTGTACCCGTTGCTAGAAAATGGATGTGGGGTCAGTCCATAGTCAATCCCATGCAGTCTGCAGCATAGCCAGTTCATGGGAAATGGGTGAGACCCAGACTTCAACACACCTTCATATACTATAAGTTTAAAGCTGGCAGCAGTCCCTCATACTGCCAAGAGATCCTTGGTCATCAATATACTGGTCCTGTTATTGGTAGGGAGTAATGCAAAGCATAGAATACAATGTGGTACACCCACAGGTACACATTAAAGTAGACCTTGCCACTAGATGTGAGTAGGTGCCTGAGTATAGTGGTTCTTGTCCATTTTCTTTACAGTGTGTTTGTTTATACCGGCCTTATGTGCAACCTAGTACAGATACAGATTATGATAGTTGTTTTGGAAGTCACCATTGTAATAAAGTAACATTAATGGCTATATCTGATCCCACAGACACTATGGACATGCACATGTCTACATGTTCAATGTAGAAAATGCCTTGTCAAAAGATGTTTATCTGTATGTTCTGTGGATGTGTGACATGATATGATAAATGGTAGTCTAGCAGCCATTGCCTTATCCCTAGCACCTCAGAATATCATCTATAACATTGATGTTGTATCTCAGTCTCTTGCCCTCTGCTGTCATCATCTCATTGATGTTCTGATGTTTTGTGTAGCTTTTCTTGTAGAGATGAAATATTTTCAGATGCAGATCATGGTGGTTAGATGCTATCATACTGTGCAGTACTGCACACATTGGAACCATCTGAGTTGTTCTGTCATTTGTGTACCATAACAGCAACCATGTAAACTTTAAACTACCTGAGTTAGTACTTCAGCAACCGAAACATATGCTTAGTCATCCTCTTGTCCAGTCTATGTGCATCATCAGCTAATACTCCAAAAGGTACGCATTACCAGAAGAAGATATAAATCTACATATATACATCATAATTCACAATCTTCATTTACTTTACAAACTAGATACCTAATATTGAACTGTTTGATGCATGCTCTCCTGCTATATGGCATTTAGGTATCTACCTGCTGACGAAGCATTGGTATCATTGTATAGGTTTTCCATATGAGGGAACTATACAAGCTGCTATGGTAAAGTGCTGATAATTACATTGTTATACTCCTGCTTCATAGATAAGTTGATATCTCAGCAAATCCTTTTCCTTGAAATTGACATTACTTTTACCATCTTCCCTGTTTGGTTATTAAAACTAAGTGGGTGTTGTTACTTGCGCAAAGACTGCAGTTTCATGGCTGCATGGCACTTGGCTGCTTCTGTCTTAGAACTTTGCACAGATCTAGGCCTCATGACAAATGATATCCTGGGCCCTGTGACATGTACTGGAAGCTGCAGCCTGTGCTGTCATCTGTGTGGTATTGAAATGCCTTGTATGCTTAGAAATAGGCAAATCTTTGTTTGAAGATGAAGTGCTGAGTTACCCTGTTGTCTGCATGGAGTTATGTGTGGAGCATACATTTACCAAATAGCTAAGACCAGCTACCCATTGTGGAAATTTCTGTAAATAGTGTGCTGGTCAGAAATCTGGTCTAACTGGTGCCACTTTGCCTGCTGTATTCTCATTGCAGACCATGAAACAGTTGGTAATAGGTTTACAGCTACCAAAACATTTATTTGCATGACAGCAGATGCTACAAATCATTCATGCATGTTTCTTTTTCAGGCATTGCAGAAATTCTCGTGTACCCTGCCAGTTTTTACTTCCACCTTACAAAAGCATACTGCTACATAGTTTTGGGACTGCTTGTAGGATTCTGACTAAATGAGATTGCTGATACAGATACAGATACAGGTAATATTCTTAGGTTGTTACTAAGCAATTGAACATAAAGATAATTTTGTAGCTTAGTCAGTGCAAGTCTCTCTATTCACCCCGCATTCCATGAAGGGTTGTGGAATGGGATCAGGGTCTACTTGCAGTTACCTATCCATTCATCCTAATTATCTTGGAAAAAGGTGGTGGAACTAATTTGTTTAATATGAAGGGGAGTCTGTTAGTGAGAAGAATTCTTTGAGTGAGGTCTCTATCCTGCCATCAGGTTCAGATAATGTTATAGTGAAAGTTAAGGTTTTTAGTTCATGGTGCTGCCAGTTTTGCAAAAATTAAAGAAGTATTTAGGACTAATACTTTGAGGCCTTAAAGGCTAGTCAGAAGTCACTAGTAAGGAGTTTATGTGAGACAGAAAAGATAGAATTCTAAGGCATTTTACATAGGTAATGGAATTCGCCGCACAGTAAGACATTGTCCTGTTCGATTCTCAGCTAGAGCGTCTTCTGTGTGGAGACATGCGTGAATGGGCATACCTTCATTGAAGGTTGTGCGTTGGGGCCGGCAACTTGGCACGTAAAAATCTACTGCCACTCATTTGTGGACCGGAGTTCCACTGTGGCGACCCCTAACCAGAAAAAGCCAAAAGACTCAACAATGGAATTCAGGCCCTTGATTTTCAATGTGAAGAAAAGTTAGGATTTTTTAAATTGGACCATTTGTCTGTAGAGATACATACCAAACACAACACTGTATTCAATTGTGATTTTAATAAAGAACAGTAGAGTGGAGTGACAACATCGTTAGACATGGAGGAAATACCAGTAGTAATCACCTGGACTAAATTAAACATTTCCTCACAACTGTGACTACATGGTGGTCAAAGAAGTCCTCATTATCAAAAAAGTGTCCACTTCTATGATAACTGAGTCTGTGGGGTATATCACTAATGTGATAACAGCAAGAGTGTTCCTGTTTGTCAAAGGATGTGATACAAACCTTTCTGACATTTTGTTTGAGACCATGGTCATGACACCATTTGAATGTGTGTGTTAGTACTTTTAGAAGAATTTAGAAGTCACCTGGGGAGCTGATGATGGCACCAAGTTTACACTCATTTTTCAGACTTAGTCATTCAAAGGCTTTTGACATCAGCATTGATAGTAGAAAAGTTACTACCAAAGAGGAGCAGGCTCAGTACCAAGCCCTTGGGGACACTGCTAGTAACAAGCCTTTTTCAGGACAGCATGTCCCTTATCTTAATTCCTTGTTTCTGTCTGTCATCTAGTTTAATATCCATTGGGTAATATCAGGCTTAATACTTTGTATAGTAAGTTAATCTATATGTTTGAGTGAGGAATGGTGTCAAAAGCTTTAGCTAGGTCAAGGTAAGCTTTGTATGTTGACTTCTCTTCATTAAAGCCTCAATCACGTTTTCAAAGAAGTTAACAAGTTAAGCAATCAGAATGTACCCTTGATATACTCAAACTGATTTGGGGAGAGGGATGTTAAGCTGTCAGTTTCCATGTTTATGAGGTCCATTATGACTCACTCAATTTTCTTTTAAGGTAAGACTTATGAGGCTTATAGGTTTATAGTTGCCAGCAACAGTGGGAGGGACTTCATTGTGTAGTGAAATGGTCACTGCAGTTTTCCAAGCACTCCGACACAAAGACAGATTAGTGGTTGTGATTGAATAAATTGTTGAACATATTAGTAAGACAGTGTTTCACAGTTGGAAGTAAGCACCCAGGCACATTTTTGGGCCCCACAGAGCTTGTATTTTTCACCTTAAAGACAGCCTTTATGACTAGTTTAGGGTTGATGTTTGAGGAGGAGGCTGAAAAGGAGTCAAGCTTATATGGGTGAGGTAGAGACAGGGAGGAAGAGTTTGAACTAAATGTGTTTGCTAATAGGTCAGATATGTCTTCAGGGACCGGGTAAGTAAAGCCTTAAGTATCAACTCAGAGCAGTGCTAGATGTCGTTTCTGTGGTTTTTGGTATAATTGAAGAAAAACCTGTGATTGTCTTTAATAGAATTTTTTTTAATGCTTACTGTTCAACTTTTTGAGATTAATTTTGAAGTGTGGTCTTCAGCTTGATACTAAGGGAGAATTTCTTTTTATTATTATAGTATTATAGTATTATAGTATTATTATAGTAGTATGCTAGAGTTCCATTAAACAGTTTTATTCCTAAACCTGACCCTGCGTTTTTATGGATCTGATTAATGTCTCAATGCAGATACTGAAGCAAGTATAAATAAATGCATCAGTGTTTGTTGTTGGGTCTTCAAAGAGAGAGGGAATCTTAAAACTCCTCAGGTCATTATATAGTTGAAATAAACTTGACATAGAGAAATCTCTGAAGGTGGTGAGTTTGCAAGTGCTTTGGGGTGGGTTTTTAAAGTAAAAAAAACACTGCTTGATGGTCAGACATAAACAAGCAGCATTTAATTATAGCTGCATAATGGCACTATGTCTGTAATGATCAGGTACGATATATTAGATCCTCTCCTAGGAGATCTGGGTTGATAAGTTTGACTTATGGATATGCAGCAACTCCATCAAGGCTGGGTCTGAGACAGCCTTGTATGCCAGACATAGGTCATCTCTGAGCAGTCTGTACAAGACTGAGTAGAGGGACAGGGCTTTTAGCCTATCTGTATAGGACAGGTGTTTGGGACCTTGGATTTTCCTGGTCAGGATCCTCTGTGGTCTCTCCAGCTGCTGCATGTGCTTGACAAGGTATCAAAGGGGTTATTGTACTTGATAATGGGTCTGATAAGGGAGGAGTATAGGGATGTTATGACCTCCTTGTTCCTAGTGAAATATTCTTAGTTATGCGGTTGGCCATATAGAAAGCCTATGTAGGGGTTAAAAGTTAGGCTGCTATCAACCTGGGTGCCCAAGTCACTCACAACTGATTGCGTGCTTAGTACGTTGTTATTAATGTGATAATAAGTGGGGATGCCATTTTCCCCAAACAGAATAATGATGCATTTCTTGGTATTCAGTTTGAGGCCATGCTTCTGGCACCAGTCATTAGTTTGGGTAAGGCTGCTCACATCACTAGGGGATTTTAAGAGAGGACCCAACTTGTAGTTAGCTGCACACTTGGTCAGCCACAGACCACTGGTTTTGACTTGCACCTCAGAAAAGTATACCCCAAACAGTAGAGGCCCCAAGACCGATCCTTGGGGTATACCACTCATTACGGGTCTACTGCTAGAGGTGGCTTCCCTATTTTGACTGAGTGGGCTATATCAGTGAGCCAGTTAGTTACTCATCTGATAACATATGGGTTGATGTCTAGCTGGGAGAGTTTATCTATTATGCCATACTGGGGAATAGTATCGATGGGTTTGGCTAGGTGAAGGTAGGAGGTGTGCGCTATCTTCCCTTTGTCCATGGCTTTGGTGACTGTTCTGAAGAAGTCAACCAAGTTTAACAAGCATGAACTCCCTTTGACAAAACCAGACTGTGTAGGGTCAAGTGTTTTGAGGTTGCCAATGTCCTTGTTTATAAGGACCATGATAATGCATTCCATGGCCATGTAGATCAGGCTAGTTAGGCTGATAGGTCTATAATTGCCTGGGTCAGTGGATGCTCCAGCTTTGTGTAGAGGGATGACAGTGGCTGTCCTTCATTTTGCTGAGATGAAGCCACTGCTCAGGCTTTGGTTGAATAGTGTGTCTAATGGTGCTGAGAGCTCATGCTTGACTTAATGTTGGACAGAGCCAGGGATGTTGTCGGGTCCCATGGAGGCTGTATTTTTTTCCATTGAGAGGGCATTAAAGACCTGCTCCCTGGTTTACTGATGGGGACATAGGGGTGAAATTTTCACTGAACTTGTCTGTCAACAGGTTGGCTATATCTATGGCATTTTTGCATGTGGTGTTCTTGACCACCATTTCAAAGCAGATTTCGGTGTTACCTTTGAGATTGCAGATATATGTGAAGAAGGTATTGTGATTATCCTTAGTGGATGTGGCCAATTGGGAATCGAAGTTAACCTTAGAGGATTTCACCAGTGACCTTATTTGCTTGTTCAGACAAAGGAGAGATTGCTTCCAACTTGGCACCTGCTCCTTCTTAGTCCTGGACAGCATTTTTTTCCTTTTATTATAGATTTTGTTTATTGCTGCTGTCCACCAGACAGATTTACTCTTCCTTGAGGAAGATGATTTGGTCCTGTCAGGTATTGCTGAGTCCATGCAGCTATGTAGGTGCTCATATAGTTTTTTGGTGCAGGCTTGGACATTAGTGCTAGTTCCAACTGAAGGATCAGTGGCCATGAATCTGCTTATACCTACTCTCAGGAGATTGTAGTCAGCTTTGGAAAAGTTTTTTGTTTGACCCTGGCAAGGTGGGGGGGGGGGGGGTCAGGGGAGATGGTGACTTTAAAAGTGATCACTTTATGGTCGGATCTTACCAAGGAGGGTGCTACTGTGGCTACTCATGTTGGTAAGTACAAGGTCCAAGATATTTTCACCTCTTGTGGGGGTATCAACCAGCTGATCCAATGCATTGGCATTGACGAAGTTAAGGAATCTCTGGGCATTAATGTTTGGGCTAGAATAGATCTTCCACTCTATGGTTGGGTAGTTAAAGTCACCCAGGATCAGGGTAGAGGGTTGAATCTTGATGGACTCAAGTAAGTCCAGATTGGTGGAGTGGATGTCCCAAGTCATAGTTGGGGATCTGTAGCTAGCTATGAGTTGAATAGGTGTTTTATCAACAGTCAACTGCACTTGGAGTGTCTCCTGTGTGTTATACTGTTTGACCAGTCTGGAAGTGTGTACGACTTTGATAAATATTGAAACTCCACCCCCTTTGGCTTTGTAGCCCTCCATTTGGGATCTGAAAGTATGGTAGGATGAGTAACCTGGTAAGGCTGGTGTGCTCTCTACAGCTTTGAACCAGGTTTCAGTGACTGCACAAATGTCAGCATCCTCCAGGGTGAGGAATGCTTGCAATGAGTGCAGTTTCATGCTAAGACTCCTAGCATTTAGCAGCATGACCTTTAAATTTCATCTAGAATAATTTTTCACATTGGTAATTTTGTCTTCATGACTTTGCCTGAAAAGGGCACTATGGGGGAGCCAAGAACCATAGCCAGAAGCCTGAAGCTCGGGGAGACAGATGAAGGCCATCTATGGCAAAGCATCATGGTCTGTCAATCATGTCCTCCTTGGCTGTCTGGTATTAGAGCCTCTTGGTATGACACCAGAAACTAAGCCAATTGTTAAAGTCAATCATTTTCTGTTTGCATTGAGGCATCATTCTGGGCAACAGTAGGATGCTGCTTAAAGCTAGGGACATACCTGCCTGGGACACATGTTCAGTGAACTCAATCATATCTCTCTTCATATAGTCTAGAGAGGTACATCTCAAGTCATCTACACCAACATTGACTAAGACAGAGTCAAAACAGTACCTGTTGAGAGAGATTTGAGTGCATGTGTGATATGGTGAATTCTAGCAAATGACAAGCAACTTACATCTGTTTGTCTCACGATAGAGTCTCCTATGACTAGTATGTTGGGTTTGTCACTAGGCCTTAGATGCTGTGAGACACAAGTGTGTGTACTATGTGTAGTGCTTGGTGCAGTGAGTTGTGATATGCTTGTATGTTGTTGCCTCAGAGGGCTCTTTTATTTAGGTATGCTTTGGCTGAGAACCTCCGCATATGTAGGAGTGTGTTGTACAGGTGTGGGTAGTGTTACAGGTGTGGTGTTTGTAGTGTTTGCGCAGACAGCCTTCTCAGTGCCAGATACACTGGCTTGTGATTGAGACAGTGAGGATTCTAGGCTCTTAATGTAATTGCATCTCTCACATATTGTGTTCCTAGGTGGTAGTAGAAATAGAAGGTTGTCCGTGTGCATGAGGAAGTTGTTACACTGTCTTGGGATGCCCATATCAATGGGACTAGCAGGGAAACCATAGGAAATTGTTTGCCCATGGTTATCAGAATCTGTGGAAGAGAGGTCAGGGATAGTAGAGTGGGTACTGCCTGAGGAGAGTACCTATAGGTGTGAGTAGGGCTGGATAAAATCAATACAGTAGCTGCAAGGGAGGGCATCACTTACACAGGATTGCTGGTAAGGGAAAAAATGCAGCTGAAATACCTCACAAAGGGTTAAAACAGTGCAGTGGTGGGACGCAATGAGCAAACAAGTGCAAACCCATGCAAAAGCAGGGTTTAAATACCACAAAAATGACCTATCAACCCTTGTCCCTGAGCTCTTAGCTAAACATCCTATGTCAGATCAGTTCCAACCAGTTCACTTACTCCCACTAAGTGCAGGCAGGCCCCAGGCAACACAAGATGACATAGCAGGTAACACAGGAATCACAAAAGCAGATATGGATACAGCAAAACCTGTAACCAGATATATGCTAAAGATATTTAAACTCTGTTTAGGATGATTACCACTTAAATATAACAGCAGCAAACACAAACATACTGATTTAAACAAATTAACCAATCAACCAATAAAAAAGGTCAAAACTTAGCCCTGTCCCAGCAAACTTCAATCAGATGAGTTCTAACTGTACAGTCCTGCCACTAGGGTGCAGGTAAAAACCTACTCCAACAAAAGATGGCCTGGTTTAGTGCTCAAGTTATACAAACAGAGCTAGATTCAGCAGGTCTGAATCTAGTCTATGCTACAACAAACAAGGTGCACCAATTCATAGGTTCGTAGATTAGTACTATGCTAACTGCCCTTGCGGACCATTTTAAGCTTAGACAATTATCCCTTGTGAGATTTAAATCCTGCACCTTGTGTTTGTAAGGGAAACACCGTAACCATTAGGCCACCCTTCCAATCCAAATTTCAGAAAAAAAACAGTTCACCCTCTCCTCCCACAAGAGTGTAGACCACAAACCTTTTTAATGTAAAATAACTGGCCTGAAGCCCAAATGCTCAAACCAGAACTAAGACACTTTAAGAATAACAGACACACTAAGCCTTCAACCAGTAAATCCCAGTTTAGAAGGATGTAAGCTACCTTTCCTGCCACAAGAGTGTAGACCACAAACCTTCCTAATGTAAAATAACTGTCCTGAACCCAAAGTGTTTAAACAAAAAGGTTTAGAATAACAGTTACAATTTAATCAGGCTACTAACAAGCAATAATAAATGCAGCAGAATAAATGCGATTGAATATTTTTAAGAACAAGCAGCAAAAGCAAAATAAAGTAATAAAGCAGGAAGAAACACAAATACAATAAAAGCAGATGAATAAAGTGCAATTTTTGTAGGTTAAGTGGGAGGGGAGGAAACATTAGATAATTCAAGATTGAGAAACTAAGGGGGTGGACCTTCCAATGATACCTCTGTACTTAGTAGAATGAGCTAATGTGATGGAACAGGAAGGAGTCAGCAAAATTCAGATCAAGCAGGCCAAATAAACATTTCAGCTAAACAGAGATATTTCTGAATAAAAGAGCAATGCTGTTTTTCAGCTCCTCCTACTAATTAACTGATGTTATTCACTGTTTGCAAAATAATTCTTTGCTAACATTTTTAACTGACCCTAGCCAAGAACTCGTAAAACTCCAACAGAACAGAAAACTTAAAACAAAACAAATGTAATACTAGAATAAGATACAAACTAGAAGTGATCAACCCTTAAATACAAAGCTTCAATTTAAAATAAAATGTAGACAGTAACCAGCAATATTCAGCGCAAGCAGACATTTGTGATTATTGGCTAGCAGTATAACTTTAGAGGTGAAGGAATCACCACCACAAGGGATATATGTACCTCTTAGTAGAAGATTTGAAAGTCTGACATTGAAACCTGGTAGGAAAGGTGTGCTATCATTGCACTAACACCATGTTTCAGTAATGGTAATGATACAGATGTCTATATTTCCTTGGGTTAGGAGGGACTCTAAAGAAATCAGTTTATTATTTAGGCATCTAGGATTGAGCAGCACCATCCTTATACTGACATGGTTTAGTCTGGCTAGGTTAGTAAATGGAGTAGGTTGACTTTGCCTAAAAATTACTGAAGTAGATGAAGTCCTGACCAGTGTATGAAAGTCCTGAGATGAAAAGTGAAGGCTATCCTGCGTGAAGTAGCTAAGAAAGTCAACCATCTCCTTCCAGGCTGACACACCTTGGATTATCCTCAGAATGATGTCACCAGCTGATCCAGTTACTGAGGTCTATCATCATCTGTTTATACTGAAGCATTCTTCTCAGTGAAGGTCAATTGTTGCTCAAGACTAGCTTTATACCAGCTATGGATAAATTCTCTGAAGGCTTTGTCAAGTCCCTGTTCATATAATCCAAGGATGTATATCTTAGGTCATTCACATCCCCATGAGCAACAGACCTATCATGGGTGTATGTAGGCTAAAGGGATTTGAGAGCCCCAGAAACCTGTTGCATCCTGGCTTCTCAAAGGCAGCTGACAGTAACTCTATCTTTGTTAAGTTTGCTGAGTGGATTATCTTTGTGTCCCGCTATGGAGTCACCAGTGACTAGGATAGTTACTTATGTATTGGTTGAACCATCGTGTTTTAAGGGTTCAGATGGGCTGAAATGATGACTCCTGTGAGTAGAGTTTAATGATAAAGCTGTAGCATGTGAAGTTATAGTATGTAATCAAGAAGTTGAGAATTAGTCTGTCATGAACCAAAAACCATGTAACAGCAGCCAGGTAGAATGTCATACTTGCTGACATTCTACCTGGCTGCTGTTACATGTCTTTTGGTTCCTGATGTTTGTTATTCCATGTGTTTCCAGTTTTGAAATTAGTCTGTCATGTCAGAGGCCTTTGAGGCTTGGTAGGAGACTTCGTTAATACCTCAGCATAAGAAAGCTTGGTTTAGGTGAATGGCATGCAGTAGCAAGGTGTGTGTACATAGACACTGATAATGTATTGGATGCTGTATCTATGTATGTTCAGATGACAGACTAGCCTCCAATCTCAGGAGGTATTTGCTCTTCTCATATGTTGACTGTAGTGAAGGTTGAACTAAGTGGTTGTCAATAACCATTAGTCAGAACATTGCCTCAATATACTTAGTGCTAATATGCTGGTAGCAGAGGGTTAGGAAATGATCTGTGGGACTAGGATCTCAGAATAAGGTGAGTTTTTGGTGCCTGCTGTATTTTTGGCTGACTAGATAATCTAACACTAGAGAATTTAACTAAGTTAGATTAACTTAGTACCAAACAGAGGGGTTGTAGAGTATACAAGACAATGAAAACATGCAGGGTACTCTAGTCTGTTGTTATATTTGTAAGGTACTACTTGGCACTACCTCACTGAATTTCAGTTTGGTCGCAGTACTCAGAAATGGGGGCAAGGTGTCACTTAGGGCAGCAAAACAGGCTTTCACTTAGCTGGCTGTTAAGCATCGCATCTAGATGCAGCACTTTGCCTCTCAGCAGAAAAGCGGCATTGGTTGAGCAACCATGCAAGGGGTGTAGTCAGTGAATTCCATTTTGCATTCATAAAAACTTATGATGCCCACCCAACCCATATGGCATTTAAAAAAAGGATCACATCACCAAAGGTATCTCCCTCCCCAGCATTTAGTTGTATAACTTTTTCAGCTACTCAGTTGATAATGAAGAACTATTGTTTTTAGATTTGCAGTATTGTTAGAGACATTCATTTAGGCAGTTATAGACAAAATATGTCCTGATAAGGTTTCACTTCAGAATCTCGAATTCCTGAAAACTCGAACTTCACCCCTGCACCCCACACCCCCCTACTTAAATATACCAACTCTGAGATCGCACTACAGTGGGGAAAAGGGAAATCTACCATTCCGTGCTGTATGCAGAAGCGCAGAATGGGAGATTTCCCATTTCCTCGCTATAGTGCAATCACGCAGATGGTATATTTAAGTAGGGAGGGTGCAGGGGGACCTGCCTCTCTGCAAAAAACTGAAATTCAACTAAATTAAAGTGTTTTTTTTTACCACTTTACAATTTCAAGTTTCTGAAAACATGACCATATGAGGTTCGAGTTTTCAGGAATTCGAGATTCTAAAGTGTTCCCCCTGATAATGCCCTAATCTATATAACTGATGCTCAGAAAATATGTACAAAGAGTATACCTAGCTACACCCTTGAACCACGCAGCACCAAGATAAGATTATGGGTAGTATGTGAGGAAAGAAAAGTAGAGATATTAAGGCTGCAGTCACAGTTCAATGCCAAAGACTTGCATCGAGTGCACTGTGCTCTATCACTGTGTGATGTAAAAATCTGTAAAGCTTAGCCAAGTGAATCACAGAGCCAACAGACCAATGTAAAACAATAAGCAGTGTTAAGCAGCCAATCAGTAACAACCCTCACTAGTCCTGGGGATCAGGATTTTACCAAAGCCACAGTTCAGTTTTGTCATATGCAGAGATAACTCAACACAACATCTACAGTTTGAGGGTAGGAAACAAGACAAAGTGCTTCTCACAAAGCAGCTCATCAACTGTTACCAATAACCAAGAATTACAAATGAGTCAATTTAAATTCAGCAGATAAATAAGTACATAATGTTGCCTCTCCAGTGCTCACAAATTTCCACAACCTCAGCACAATACATTGTCTTGAGAATAAGTTGTTTTAGAATCTATCTGCAAACTCTTAATTCATTTTGATTATCCTGACCTATATTAGAATCTTTTGCAGGCTATGATAATGCAGTGAAACACAACCTGAATGCATATTAGTATTGTAGAGACTGACATTACTAAGGAACAATGCTCAAATTCATGCTGCACAGCATTTTTATTTTTTTCATGTTGGAGCGCTGCACTCTTTCCCATGCAAGGGGAAACATTTCCTCTCAGCTTAATAATAATTAATTGTATAGTCTCTATGGCCACTGCATCTTGAAAATTTGATGCAATCCCTTCAGACTATTGCCATTTTACATAATCTGCAATAAAAATTCAGATTTCAGTGACTAGTATTCAGCCAACTATACTATTCCTGACATGTTTTGCTTTATAAGTATATTAAACATATACATAGCTTGTCATAATTAATGATGACATAGCTTTACCTGAAGTTCATTTTGTACATATAATGATAAGTAAAACATAAGCAGAAGCACTAGTTTTCCAAAGGAAATAGAAGACCAAAGGTAAACTTCTTTAAAATAACTCCAGAGAATGTATATTTTCAAAAATGACTGTGCCCTTCTGGATTGGTGATGGGGAATAGTAGACCATTAAGAGACGGTAAGACCTTATTTATCTACAGTTGGGCAACAGAAGGCCTCTGAGCTATCTAGTATAGTCCATACCATCCACCCTGTTTGGTATTGTTACTTGCGCAGCACTCATTGTTGTAAAATAGATAAATTGGATTTCTTTTCACTCGCAAATTTGTATTACTTGTATTATGTTGTGTAAACATAACAACTTGGTACTTTTTCTACTACAAAAGACGTACATTTGAAATAAAAACTGCAGTAATGATAGTTATAATAAATAAAAAAAACAGTTTTAAAACAACAAAAGGAGTCTGCCTTTTTAAATATAAACATGCAAGGGCATGGGTGGAGCTGCAGGTAGAAGGTAGTGATTCCTTGACAGGTGAGGTACACAGGGGTACATGGCATTAGAAAAATAGGACTCTTCTTGGATCACAAGCTCAGTGAACCAATAGCATTGTTTTTGGTCTGGAGGATTTTAAGGCCTTTGCTTTGATTTATTTTTTCAGAAACTTTTGGGAGATTGCTGGAATAATAACCAGTGAATAATAACCAGTGAGTAGAGTTTCATCCACCCATCCATCTTCCAATATCCCCTTAATCCTTCACAGGTTTGTGGTGCACCAAAGCCTGTGTTAACAGCCAGTGGGGACAAGGCAACAAAACCCATTCTGGGTAAGATGCTATTTTTTACAAAACATGCACTGTCACTCATTCAGTCGCTATACTCACACCTATGGGTAATTTAGAAAATGCCAGTTCATTTATAGGAAGAGAACAGTCTAGTAAAACAAGCAATCACAGGGACTATATGATGCCAAACCATGTACACCTTTAAGCAAACAAACTTAAAAGTTTTTACCGCCCTTGTCAAACACTCATTGCTTGCCTCCAAAATCCAGTAGGGCCTTACGTGATAAGCCTGGTATAGCTTTGTGTTCACCCAGCCAGTCATCAAGATTATGCTTAAAGGTAACCAAAATAGTACTTTGTTTGACCTGTATTTGCAACATATTCCTATATTCAATCAGCTGGGAATAGGCTGTGCTGGAAACATATCTATCCAGCAAGTCTTGTTTATATTTTTGTGTAGATTTTTGTCTCTAGTGTTAGTATTTGTAGAGGCACTAGTTTTCCAAAGGAAATAGAAGACCAAAGAGGATTAGGTCTTTCATGGCTCAAAAAGCTGGAGACAGGAAACTTCAAAGCAGCAGGTGGACTACTGAGTATATGGAGAGCCATGCTAATCTGTTAGGATATTTAAAGAATTCAAAACCTTTCATTTTCTTGATCAGGAATTTTTGAGGCCTTTCCAGTTCAGTGATATGCTTAGATTTATACATACCTAAGGGACATCATATTCAATGATGGATCTGATAAGGATAAAATACAGGGGTAGGGTGACTTTTTGGATCTTGAAGATATTCCCTAACTGGGACAGATAGAAGGATTTCCTGACTATGGTGGAAAAATGATGATAGAATGAGAGACAGAAAGAGAGAGACAGAGTTGTCGTGTACATAACCAGGTCTATTATGACCATATGTATCTGAAGATAAGCGCCATTTTTAACATCTGGTGGGAGCTGATTTTTTTCTGAATGCTACTGTGCTATACTTTTTTTGCATTTCACATCAGACCATTTTCAGTACACCAGTTATATGCATATATCAACCATTGCTGTATGTTTTTAGTATCAGTAGATGAGCATATAACAGTAACCAGCTTGCAGTCATCACTAGATTTGGTCAATCACACTTCAGAGATATTGACTTGGATATCTGCAAAATAAACAGGGACAGGCCTAACACAGATCTCTGTGGAACCCCACTCAATACAATTTTATATTCAGACAGTATACTAGCAACTTTCACTTCCTAGGATCTGTTGGATAGCTAATCTACAGTTCAGTGGACAATGTAGGGGGTTAAATGTTTGTGTAATATTTCAATAATCCTAGTGTAACAAAAGGAGCTACTGCCAGCCCAGCTATCTGGAATTTTGTAAATAATTATATGTCATTTGTGAATATTAATATTATTTATATAGAAGTGTGACAGAAGGAGATATTGCCAGCCCAGCTATCTGGAATTTTGCAAGTGGTTGTGTGTCATTCCTGAAAAGCAACATGATTCATATGCCTGGGTTACAAATGTATTAGAACTGTATGTCATATTGTATAGACATGTGCTGAAGATATATTTTTTATACACTACTGTAACTATTTAAGAGCACAATGTCTAGAACTAGAAGTTGTTAGTGTTGTCTTTACATGTGGAGAAATGTAAATTATTTTATGACTTCCACCATTTGCCAAAAGATCTGAGAGGGGCCCTTTTTATGTGTTTTCACAGGGAGATGCTAAATGCTGCTAGTTTCTAGCAATGGGGGTTTAGCTAGGAACCGATAGTCAGATGACAAGAAGTGATGTCATTATACCAGCTACCCCAGTAGTACTATTTGAAATATTATTTTAAGAACTCTTTGAGAGAGACTGTGCATTTTGTATTTTGTCTTTGACCTGACTGTGCATTTTGTATTTTGTCTTTGACCTGACAGCATCAGCTGGAAAACCCACTCACCAGTTCTGTCTTGCCTTGCTATGAGTAAGTAAGTCTAGGGTACAGTCATTTCTCTTAGATACAGTCAGAACTATAGTGAAGTATAATTTAGATGTTTTTCTTTATTTATTTGAGACTGTCCTGCAATGTTGTTTTAAATATTTCCTGTGATTTTGAACTCTGAAGTTACTGTGATTGTTTACTGGGTATTTTCTTTTTCTTTTATTATTTATTATTAAATACATTTAAACCTTTCAGTTGTGGCTGGTTTGTCTAGAGATATTTAAGCTCTTAGAGTGCTTACATATCTATTTGGTGACACTGTGCAGGCCACTCTGAATAGCCTTGCTCCTGGTCAAACTACCATTTGGATTAATAGTAGCATTACACAGTAAGATTGGACACCCTTTGTTAAGGGCCTTAAAGTAGCTGATAAGGAGTGACTGATAGCAGTCCAAACTACCTTATATTCTGGGCAAAAGGGTGCATAGCTAGTAAACCTGTGCCAGCCTTTCCCAGGTGTGTGTGTGTTTGTGTATAAATCAAATCTCAAAGTGTGTGTGTGAGTCAGCTACTTGGGCAGGGACATGAAGCATGGGTGATTTGATGTGAGGTAATGGTATTTCCTACCAATACAGATAGTCTCCCACAGTTACCCAAGAGTCTGAAGACAGCTGATTGCACACCCTCTTCAGCTCCACAAGCTGGGTGTCCATGGGAGGAAACATAGAGCGATACAGGAAACCCATGAACCACAACTAATGGCTGTCTAACCAATGGCATCTCCTGGCTGATCCTCGCTCTTGTGATGGGGAACAAATGAATCAAGTGGAAATGATGGGGTGGTCAACAGACATTGGGCTGGAATCCAAACTAATGCCCATTGCTTGACATGACAGGATAGGCTCTGAATCCCATTAACTTTAAAATCAGTGACATGGATATAGAAAGTAAATGAATGGACAGATGAATGGATGACAGTCTAACTGTAAGATTGGATGGATGGATGGATGGATGGATGGATGGATGGATGGATGGATGGATGGATGGGTAGTCCACTGAGATAATGTGCCAGTGTATTAATCTTCATATTAGCATGGATTAAAAAAAAGAAGTTTTTGTGCATTATTAGGTTTTTCCCTTTTTTAATTTCTCCCAATATTTTGGGTTTCTAATACCATGACAGGAATAGACCCTTTCCTGACTCAGGGTATGATTAAATTTCATGAAACTGGTATTGCTTCAGTCCTTCATAGCCAAGACTGTCCTTCTCACACTGACAGTGAGCCTAGAACTTCCTCCTTCTGCAGATCGTACATACATGCATACAAATGTTTCAAGCATGGGCAGTAATGTCTTTCTAGCCAGTTATTCTTATAATAAGTGTCCAAGCCAGTCTTAAAAATATCTAAAATAGTGCTTGCTTTAATATAATCTGGTAATGTATTTTATGCATCAGCTACTGTCTTAGAGAACCAATTAGTACACCTCACATTCCTGTATAATCTTCTTCATAGGTTCTCTGATAATTGTCTACTACTTTTTCATAACCCCAAATATTCCCTTAGGTAGTTGTTTCTAAATACCCTATATACCTGAATAAGGTCTCCTGCTAAATATCTAAATGAGGCACTGTATACGTTCAAATATTTTAGTCTTTCATAATAACTTTTCACATCCATATTTAGTATATGGGCCATCAGTTCATCAACTGAGCATTACGACATTACCCTTCCTGTAAGTGGAAGTTATGTCTAATGGCACTGTGCAGGCCTTTGCTGTAGAAGAGTCAAAGATTGTGTGTTGCTCTGGCACTGTGCAAAAATAATACAGTGCTGGTATGCAACATTTATGGTGAGAAACACATGCTTCTTTCAACATGCCTTATCTATGCACTTTAAAAATAAGCTGGGATTGACAACTGTCACTTTCCTATTCTTATAAAAGTCACATATACTGTAAATGGAATCTGAAAGTATATTGGTCTGTGTGTGAGCAAGGCTGTCTGGTACACATCACTTCCTAATTTTGTGGATAACATGTGTACCCATATGCTGTTTGGTATATGTGACCAAAGTATGTGTACATGCGTAGTGTAGTACTGTTGTACATGTGTAATGTAGTGCTGTGGTACATGTGAAATATAATGCTGTGGCCACGTGTAATGTAATGCTGTGGTACGCATGTAATGTAGTGCTGTAGTACATGTGTAATGTAGTGCTGTGGTACATGTAATGTAGTGCTGTAGTACATATGTAGTAGATACTTCCTTATACAAAGTTATACAAACAGATCTTGGATTATCATTTGACTACTCTACTGTGTTTGCATCCAGTGCATAATATATGAATGGCCACCCTACTCCTAGCTACCATTTGGTTATTGTTCCATTTTAACACCCTCATTGTCTTGCTTCTTTACTATTTTAGCATCCAGCAGACCACCTCCTTGTTTCTGCATATTATTTTGTACATGAGTATACCAGAAATATTGCACAAGCCTTGGCAGAGGTGCACAGAAGTGCACCACCACACATGTCGTAGTACCTATAGCACACGTTGTCATGTGCAGATGCATTTTTAATGATTCCACATGTTTACCTACTCTACTGCTATTTCACCTTATCTTATGAGTGTCATGTGAGTTTCATTAGCCATGACTATAGTTAGTAAGCTGGATCCACCAACAAGAATTTCTGAATGACCCGCAGTGCTTACTTCGCTGCCTAATATATGCATAATGTGTATTACCAGGATTGTTTATACACTCATGGACTATACTGCCTTGACTTTCACATAGCTTCACAACTGAGTAACTAGCACACTCTGCAGCAGATTATTCCATCTGATATGACCAGTTCATATATGGCCAGGTATATACAGTCTGTAGCACACTGGTATAATGCTGACTGCTTTAGCTCATGAGTGATGGTGAAGTGGTCCACAGATGTACATCTAAATGCAATCAACTTTCCCACATATGGTCTAACTACGTCATAAATTGGGGAAGTATGCTACAAGCAGAAATCTGGGCAATGCCAGGTGTGTGCATTATAGATTTCTGAGAAGTCCTAGTTACCAGGATGCATAATGTGCAGATGCTGTATATCAGATCAGAATGTACATAGCCCCTAAAATATATGGACTCCATATATTTTATGTTACAGTGTTAGATATGGTGATCTAGCAATATGAAGACATGACCAGCAGTGATCTGCAGGACTCCCTAGGGCCAGAAATAGTAATGTGGCTACAGGTTCTCTCACTATTGTCAGTGGAAGTCTTACCCTCTCCATAGCACTGCCTTGAAGCACTCCTGCTGACAGTATTAGGAATGATTTACTAATAGATATTCTAAGAGTCCAGGACATAAAAATGCATGTGCAATGCTTTTACTGAATAAACAGTCCTGTACATGAAAGCAACAGAACTGATGTCAAGTAAAATGGCTTCACTGAGTTTAAAAAAATAAGAAAATGAAAAAAAATCAATTTGTTATTTTGAAGCTAATATGATTTCTTGAAGGCATAAGAAGTAAACAAGAAACAAAACAGACACAGTTTATTAATTACTCTGTTAATTTAAAGCAGAAAATATGAAAATATACTATGAGGAAAGGAGTAGCTATTATATCTGCAAACACACTGAAGAGAAGCAAGGCAGTCAATGTGCCTATAAGAAAGTGAGCACAAGAGTATATTTTTATATGTAAGCAGTACTTCTCCTAAAGTTGTTTTCAAGTAGAAGCTAATGATTGCAAAGTGACAAAAGCCAAACAGTAGCCAATGTGAATGACAAAGTCACAAAAGATGAATGTGAAGGACCTGTGTCAAATATCTTGAGCTGTTTCACAGCAAAGTCATAAAGGATGATAAAAATGTGAATAATATAGTTAGAAACAATAACAGAAGGAACAGGTCAGGATTCACGTACATCTCTATGTCACTCTAAGCCAGTTTGCAGAATAAGTAGCAATGGGGGAGGATTTGTGATTCACCAAACAGCACTACATGTTTGGCCAGCTGCAACACAAGGGTTAGCAGTCAAATATGCTAATGAGTGAATAAAGAGTTGAAGTATATACTTTTTGTGTCTTTCGGCTTTTCCCGGTTAGGGGTCACCACAGCGGAACTCCGGTCCGCTAATGATTGGCAGTAGAGTTTTACATGCTGGCTTGCTGGGCCTAACGCACAACCTTCATTGAAGGAACGCCCATTGACGCATGTTGCCACACAGAAGACGCACTAACTGAGAATCGAACGGACAACGTCTAACTGTGAGGCGACAACGCTACCGCAGCACCATGGCATAATTCAGAAACATATAAAACGAGCACCAACACATCTCACTCCTCTTTGGCTCTGACTTCCAAGATATACTGGAATATAGCCACAAGGAAACTTTAAAAATATTATGGTTGCTGCAGTCATCATAATTCTGTATGTTGTATTAGGCTTTAATACAAGCTTGTGCTGCTGCAGCCACACCTCAGCCCAGAAGATGTAAGGTGTTTAGACAATGTTTAACCTACCATGGACTTCATGAAATTGAAATAACAGAGCACTGCAGAGTGGATAGGGATACCACAGAGCAAATACTGAACATCTGTTATCCTCATTTGAGATACCCAATGGAAATGGTGGACAACCCTATCCCTGTGGAAACCAAGTATGTGTTGCATTTTGTATTCTAGCAAGGACTTTTCAGATACCCTCAGGGGATACAGTCGGATGTCATAGGCTTCTGCCTCAAGAATACTCCACCAGTTTTTCAATACAATGCTGCAACATATGGATGAGCATAACTGGTTTCTACATACCCCAGATGGGACAGGTACCACCATATGAAGTTTCTATGCCATAATACAATTTCTTGAGGTTCTGGAAGCCATAGACTGCACCCACATTCAAATAAAAGCACTGCTTGGTAAATTGTGAAGGAGGAACATAAGCAGAAAAGGCTGTCCCTCTTATCAGCTGTCAAGTGTCTGTAATGTACAAGACATCATCCATAATGTGTATGCAGGTAACCCTGACAGTTTCCATGACTCCTACATATGGCACACCTGTGACTGGTATGTAAGGTTTTCCGGGAGTACCTTTCCACAAGGATATCAAGTGAAGGATGCAAGAATTGCACTTGAATCTTTGCTAATGACTCCCACAAGAAACCCATACAGCCCCAATGAACAAGGTTAGAACAGTGCACATGCTCAGGGTAGAAATATCACTGGGCATGTTTTTACCTGCTTAAGTCATGATTCTGATGTCCAGAAACATCTGGAGATGTCCTGGTATTGCACAAAGGTATTGCACAAAAAAAAAAATATATATATGCTCCGCCTGCTCACTACTCTGTATTAGACATAAGTAGCCTAAGTCAGACACTTTAATAGAGATTAGGGCAATCTCAGCATCATCTCCATAATGGGCTGTGCAAGCAGTAATTCATAAGTATTAATAGGGTCTATGTTACGTTATAGAACGATGAAAAGAGTGAACGCTCTTTCATCGAACTTGAAAGGTTGACATCACTAAACAGCAAAGACACAGAACAGCGATTTTTTTCCTAGGGAAAAAAAAAATCACTGCTCCAAAAAAAAAAATTCAAACACAAAATAAAGTGGGGGGGCTTCACCCTCCACACATCCCCATTGTGGGGGGCTGTGCCACCCACACCGCCCTACTTAAATATACCAACTCAGAGATCACACCATAGTGGAGGAAATGGCAAAGTCCCGAAGACAGCCCACGAATTTTTTTCCCTGGGGGAAAAAATCGATATTCCGTGTCTTCGCTGTTTAGTGCTGTCAACTTTTACAGTTCGTTGAAAGGGCATTCGCTCTTTTCATCATTCGATAATATAACATAGACCCGTATTAATACTGTACTACTACTACTATTGCTACTACTACTACTGCTACTGCTATTGCTACTATTAATACTACTGCCACTACTACTGGCATTGCTATTACTACTACTAGTACTACTACTACTACTACTACTACTGAAGCTACTACTGGTACTATTGCTACTGCTATTTCCCAAAGGATCTGAAGTCTGATATATAAATACTTGTTATCACGTAGTGACGTCAGTTCTCAGTGATTTGCTAGAAAACACAAATAGTATGAGGAACCTGACAATTTAGTTTAAATGTAGATATTCAGAAAATCTGTGGGCAATGGAGATGTATTTCCTGTTGTAGCCATATTATGAACACTTTACTGTAATAATCATGTTACTTGTTTAAATGATGGCACCGAAAACATTATCACAGTGTGTGCACACAGACACACACACACACACACACACACACACACACACACACACACACACACACACACACACACACACACACACACGCACACTATGAAATAGCTCAGTAACAGAAATGTCTATATGCCTGTACTCCTTACTTGTCCAACACTTTGACTGGAGCATCACAATCCACTGATATTCCCCAACCCAAGTATATTAAAGTAATTACACATGCGTCAATATTTGCCATCATTATGCAAATGAGCTTGTCAGCAGTGTGTTTAAGTAAGAGATTTTGACAGAAAGAAAGAAAATAATGTCAGTGGCTTGCATTATTTTTGTATGGTGTATTGGCTTATGGTAGTCAAGATATGAGGATTTCTCTGTGTTGCTGTCTATTTAGTAGAAATGTAAATTATTTGTGCATTGAAATCCATTACCCTTCCAAATGTGTACCAATGAATTGGGACCTTTGATACATAGTTGCAGCATAGAGGCATGTATGTATTTTATTTACTTTACACAATGTCCACGCACCATCAAGTATGCAACAGTGATATAAAATCTAAATGAGAATTGGTTACAATGATTAGGATGAACAGTCAGGATTGCATGCATGGCACACCACTGGATGACAAGTGTGCTTATCATCCATCATATAAATCATATAAATGACCAATACACCTTACTCTGACATGCATAGATACCATTCATGCTGCAACAATATCCATGAATAAAGCAATATATGAGTTATTGCAGCATTATGTAGTGCATTGTGATCAGCACATTTGTGTTTTGCCTATTTGTCAAAACCCATTCCTATTCATCCAAACATGTAAGTTACACTACAACTATGTGCTGTCTGAAACTTGTCATAAGACATCTCCTGAGGAGGCAATGTTGTCAAGATTATGCACTCAGTCAGGTGTTTATATCCAGCAGTGATTAACTAGTGTAGCTGTAGTGACACATAAAACTGGCATATCCAACTTATCTGGTGTGGGCACTTCTTCTTGGGAGAAACATTTTCACCAGGAGAGGGGTCTATCAACAATTTTGGTTCCTTTTAGCCCAAACATCTGCTTTGCAACAGAATACTGAGTTCATCTCTTCAAACATGTTCTGTCTCACACATATAGTGGTCAGCTAATATATGGATCTCTAGACTATATACTTAGAGAGTTAGTTGTTCAAATCCAGCAATGACTAGTGTGAATGTGTGTGACTGTGTGACAGGTCAGACTGACACATCTAACTGATTTGATGTGTACACTTCCACTTAGGAGAACATTTTACATCAGCAGAAGGCTCCCCCAATAATTTCAATGCCTTTTAACAAAAACATCTGCTTTGCAACACAGTAGTGAGGTCTTCCCTTCAAATTTGTTTTGTTTCACACTTACAGTAAGACATCTTCTTCTTCTTCTGTGGGGTGAGTGGCTAATACATGGAGCTCTAGACTTCATACTTAGACAGTTAGGTGTTTGAATCTGACAATGATTAACTAGTGTGACTATAGTGATAGGTATGACTAGCTTAACCAACTGATCTGGTGTGTATACATCTACTAAGGAGAAATAGCTACAATGGGAGTGGATTTCTCAGTCCCTTTAGCCCAAACATCTGCTTTCCAGCACAATCCCTTCAAAATGAGTTCTATTTCACATTTGTAGTAAGGCTTCTACTGTGCATCCTGTGGACTTTGCACACGTATGTGTGTGTGTGTGTGTGTGTGTGTGTGTGTGTGTGTGTGTGTGTGTGTGTGCGCGCATGTGTGGTTTCTTATCCAGCAGATCTTGTGTGTGCACTTTCCCTCAATGGTGATATTTACAAAGGAATAGGTTTCTCAGAACTTTTGCACTCACTTTTAAGCCAAACATTTGCTTTACCACACAATGATGAGATCATACTTTCAAATATGTTCAGTCTTACAGCTGTAGTAAATTTTTTTTCTGTGGTGTGAGCAGCTAATACACGGTTCTAAAGTGTATAGGCTTATTTACACAAGGGTTCAATTCTAGCAATGTATAAAAGGACTGCATTAGCTAACAAATACTAATATGGTTGACTCACACATTTGTAAACACTTCCGTGGCTAAATGATTCTGATCCCTCAAAATACATTTTAGTGTTATCATGAGCATAGCAAAACAATGTTTCTGTTGCTTTGGTATTTTCAGTGCTGTGGTGGAAAGTTACGGGTCGGGTTCAGGTAAGTGTGCAATTGTGTAGATGTGAGTGTTAGGGCAGGTTAGGTGAGTTAGGGTTAGGGCGCGGGTTAGGTATGTGTGCGATTGTGTGGACGTGAGGGTTAGGGTGGGTTAGGGAGCGGGTGAGGTGAGTGTGTGATAGTGATGGACCTTATGGTTAGGGTTTGGGTTAAGGTAAGTGGATAGTTAGTGGTGTGTGTATAGTTTAGTGTAGGGTTAGGTGTCAGATTTTAGGTGTATGTTTGTAGATTGCTGTTTGTTTGGTGTGCTTGTGTTGTGTGTATGTGTTTTGGATCAGTAATTTCTTTCCCCTAGGAAAAAAAATCGCTGTTCTGACAGTTCGAGATTGTAAGCTTTTACTTACATAAGTTCGATCAATCAGTGTTCGCTTTTTTAAGTGTTTGCTGATCTAATATAGACCCTATTCAACAGATATTCATGTTTGTCATGCTTCACGGTGGTCAGAAAGTGTAATATGACCTTTATTATGATATTCTGCTATAGTTTTGGAATGTGTAGGTGATGTTCATTTGGTAATTGTTTTTTTTTTCCTTATGAGCATGCCCAGTATAATGATGTAGTCCATTAAGGAACATTTAGCACAAAGGCCAATAAGTAATCAATGTTGTTAAATTCTTATTATCATTTATTGTTTTATGGCAAAAACATGTGTGGCTATGCCTCCGGCAGCATGGATCTGTTGACAGCAGTACAGTGGAGGTAGTGGTTCATGTGAGCAGAGTATCTACATTTTTATAGGCTGGTGTACACCTCTTGCATGTGACCTCTAGAAACTTTGAACATTTCACTTACTACCTGATGGTACTATTGCACCTGAACTATATTGCCTGTGGTGATCCAGTTATTATGGATGTGTTTCATTGTTCAGCTGAGGACATACTTTGTCTCTAACATGATATTATATTGCCTACAGAGGTGTATTTTGTCAGACTGCATTAACGTGTGTATGTATGGCAGTAGCAGGCAATCCATATGTAAGCCACAACTGCTGTACCCTCCCAACACATATAATAAAGTGTAATGGTGCTTGCAGGAGTTGTCAGTACACAAGACTGGCATCAAGTACATTTCTATTGTGATTACTTTTTGTAGAGGCTAAATATTATGGGTGGTTGCCCTCCCCCACAATATGTGATCATGTTAATAGACATACACTGACATTCATAGACACACAACCCTGATGTTGCTGGACTGCCTCCATTTAATGTGTATCTTCCATGAGTTGCATCTTAGTATTTTTCTCATAAAAGTCCCACAGCTCTGTGTGTTCACATTCCCATCTGTTATAGTTCTACATATTTACTAATGTGCAGTATGCACAATAATTTGGAA
Source organism: Protopterus annectens (assembly GCF_019279795.1). Lineage (NCBI taxonomy): Eukaryota > Metazoa > Chordata > Ceratodontiformes > Protopteridae > Protopterus > Protopterus annectens. Next base: position 413,870,699 of record NC_056731.1, on the reverse strand, counting down.
GTAATATGCTGTTCAAAGTGACATAGCTGGCTTCAGGTGCTAGCATACCCTCCAATCACTGGGGGCCCTCTGGTCCTGTGGGGCCTCCAACCACAGCAAGTTATTTTATTTTGATATTTTGTTAAATGTTTGTAAAATCAGCAAAAGCTAGCTAAGGGCATTTTTGTGTACTTAATGTACCAGGTGGGTAATAATGTAACTCCTTTAAAATTCAAAGGTATCTCTGGTTATAGTAGCAGTGTTTTGTCAAGTAATAGGCTCCACAATTTCATTAAATGTTTTATCACTGACATTGTGGCTATGACCTGCTGGTGGGCATTCTCTCCACTAAAACTAACATCATGATCATCTTTAGGCACCTGCAATACTAACAACTGCAGGGGGCTCATTAATCATCCTTACCTGTGTGGATGTTCCACAAAAGCTGTTGCTGACTGGGGGAAGAATGAAAAGAAAAAGATTGTTCATTTTCTGATTACATGCTTTATCCAAAACAAGATTTTTTTATAACCCTGTTAGGATAATGTTGATAGCAAATGAATGAACACAACCAAGGTAAATGCTAGAGTTTGTCAGCCCAGAGTGACCAGTCTCAGTACTTACACTGAATGTTAAGAGGTGCTGATGCTACCAAGCTTCATAAATGTTTTTCTTTTTCAGGGGATTTATAAATATTGGCAGGATACCATATAATATAAAGTTCAACTTCTTTGCTCAAGAATTCAGTACAAAGCCAAAATAATGGTAGAATAATGGCTCATAATTTAAAACACATTTCAAATATTACTCTAATTCACATAAAAAGTTAATAGCATAGCACATTTTGCATCAACATGCATTTCTGGAAAAATAATACTTGACTGTAAGCCAAAATGATTTACCAGCAAATCAAACTTTTTACAATGGACAGGGCAAAAATATGAGACAAAATCAGGGATATTCTATGGAATTAGGGACAGTGATGAGTATGTATTACTCCTCAAAGAGATGAATAAAAGTGACTTAATCCTGCTGCTGTTTGAAAACTGCTAAATAAGTTACTGATCCCATGTGTCAGTACTACTGCTCAACAATTTATGCTATTTTTGAATTCACTGTCAGCTAGTATGCTTGTGTGTGTGTGTGTGTGTGTGTGTGTGTGTGTGTGTGTGTGTGTGCGCAAGTGTATTTAAGAGTAACAAGTTGGACATAATTTATTTCACTTACCATCACAAACATAAACATTGCATGTGATTGATTGCCATACTTGGTGATTTGGCTGGAAAAGGATTGGTATGAATGCAACTGCTCATTACCATTGTGGTGCAGTGAATAGCATTGCCATTTCCCAATCAATCCTCCGAGGTGTGCACAAGAGGTTATTATATCTTGGGACTGGTGACAACGTCATTGTTTTTTTTTTTTTTTTTTTTACTTTTCTCACAGACCTCAAAAGTGTGCAAAGGATTCTATAGCTTATGTAGGGGCAGTGTATTGTCTGGGAGTAACAAACTGGAACAAATTACTGTAGCATTTTTTTTCACTTTCCTTACAATCATACATCAGACATGTATACAGCTACCTACCTTTGGGGAGTAGAGATGAGGAATGAGGAAGCATGCTGTGCATAAGGATGACAGTAGACACTTGATATATATATATATATGTGTGTGTGTGTGTGTGTGTGTGTGTGTGTGTGTGTGTGTGTGTGTGTGTGTGTGTGTGTGTGTGTGTGTGATTGTGGCCATTTGACAATCTGCTTTCATTCCAGTCTTCAACAAGAGGACTACATAACTGTCTTTTTAAGGGGTAGGGAGGCAGACAGTATTCCAAAATTGGATCTGTGTATCCCCACAACAATTGCCTTGTTAGCTTATTTTGAGCTCATATTTTATCAGTTTTGAACGCTAAGATAAAAAAAAAGGCTGAAATTGTTTTCTTACTCACAAATTTTGTTCAGGCCACCACTGGATTAAAAGGGTGAAAAATACTCTAAAATGCACCTCTTATCATCTATAACCCAATGTCTTAATTGAACAATTTCCTAAACTGTTATTACTGTCTTATCTTGGCCAGGTAAGCTATGTTGATAGGATGCAAGGAAAACTAAAGTTGAACAGCAACTCTCCATACTCACAATTTTTGTTTAAATCATCTTTGGATGAAATCTTTATAGTGCAAATTCAATAAAGCTTATACAGTAATTTTTACTTTGTGAACATAGTGGCATCATGCAAACATGGGTGCAGAGAGTTTTAGATTCAGTAAACTCCATGCAGTGGCACGCAATCACGCTCATTCACATGCATCAATGGAAAGTTTGTGGGATGCAAATTTCTGCATAAGTACCTGATTCTTATGCTAATGAAGCAAACCAACATGGAGGAGAGATCCAACAAACCTACACCCAACCGTAAAGACTCTGTGTCTGTGTTGGAAGTGTACATGAAACTTTTCCATGTACTGGAGCCAATATGGAAGCAAGAGCATGTAGAAGTCTAGAAATATGGACAGAATACCCATAAAAAGGTAAAAACAGGCATGTAATAGTCAAGGATGTCCAAAAGAATCAGTGATGTGTGTCACATCACTATAAATATTATAATTTTAATATTAACACAAATTTGTGCAATGAACTGCTACATGCAAAACATTTGAAAATTATTTCAAAAATGTAATTTAAAAGATCAAATGATGTATTGCCACAACAGATACAGCAATACCCCACAATATGTCATTAACTCTGTGCTCCCGTGCTGTTGCCCAGCTTACATGGTTACTATCCAGGTAGTTTTCAGGCTGTCAGCATTGCTATTATGTAAATGATATACCAAAGTAGTGGATTTGTTGAATCACTAAAAGCATGGACCTTGTAGAGCTGTTCATGCTGTGTAAGCCCCTATATGGTGTTTATGCTTTCCATGGATGTTGATAACATCAGTCTGTGTACCAGGTAATGTTGTTCTGATTTCATGGGGACTTTTCATGTGGGTGCACAGTGTGCCACTTTGCACAAATGGTAATTTTACTGGAATCCAAATTTGCATGAGCAGACCCCAGACATGAGCTAGACATCCAAAAATAGAAACCAGATGCATTCAATCAATAGTGGTCAGCCTCACTGAGCATCGTGCAAACCTGGTAAGTTGGGCTGCGCCCTAGTAATCTTATCTAGTTAGGGAACTTTGCTTGAATACTGCTGTGATGCCAATTGTTATCTGTTGGACTGGCTGCAGATAATCTTGGGTTCAAGTACAGGCTATGTCAACTTTTAATCATACTGTGCTGACATTTTAGGTCATAGAAATAAAGTGCTATTATCTGTACTTAGGCTATCCTGTATGTATCATGACAATAGGGATGATATTATTAAATGGTTTATGTAAGTTGCTGTCATTATGCATTGCCAAGCTTTGCTGCACATTGGTGCACAGAGCGAAATACTGTGCACTGCAGCAGGAGCTGTAAGTCCTGGTAATCAGCAAGGGGAATGGTCACACATTCCCCCACCAATACCTAGGTCATCAGAGCCACATAGGAGGACTCAGAGGATTAACCCCCAGCTGCTGTCCCTGTAGGTAGATGTACACATCTTAGTATGCCCTTGCTTTGGCTAAGAGACAATGCATAGCACTTGCACTGACCACCTAGGGTCTAATACCTTCCTCCTACTCACATACATATATTAAAATTGATGCCAGGAAACTCACATAACCTTTATGTATGCATGTATTGGCTGTGTACTGTTTACATCAGACAAAATCAGCCCTGGACTACTGTTGTGTCAGCTGATGCATCTGCAAGGTAAGGCTTGAACCTAGACTGTAGTGCACATCTTTCTGTTTGTCTTACCTTGTTACAGTATGCCAATATATAGTGGTGCTTTTGTAGATAACTTAAGTTAACATGTGTGTACACACATTTACATTACTACAATGTTACCACATGTATTTTTCATGCATCAAGCATGAAATACTCACACAGTCCAACCACAGCCGAATAATGTTACATCGTGCAAGAGAGAAGTTAGGAAATGACTCCAGTCCATTGCAGTTTCTGACTTCAGGCTACTTTGTATACTAACAGTAAATGTGTTTTCCCCACCAACAAAAGTAGGATTGTAAGACAGAGAGATGTGTAATTATAAGCATATTTATGACAGGAGCTGTGTCTACTAACTGGTCTGTGTGCAAATATAAGTCATAGAAGTATTTGTACAATAAATGGTGCATGGTTTGTACACTAGCAATGTACAGTTTTTATGAAGGTGGTTGGGTGAGGAATGACTGCAGTTTTGAAAGCAGTTTCTGTCGGCAAAAGGACTAAGGCAGCCATCCTGTTTGATGAAGCTATAATGGGGTTTAGGGTTCAAATCCTGATGTAAGTTGAACTTTTGGAGGTGTTTTAGCAATAGTTTGTGTTTTTCACAAACTGTGAATCTGTGTCCCATAATATTTTAATCTGTATATTTTTAGTACACATTTGCATAATGCGTCATGTGCTGACAACAGTTTTAATAATGCTTAAATATTTTGGTGAAGCACAAAAATGCAAAATAAGGAAATATTCAGATAAGAGTTCGATATTGCCTGCACCAATTGTGAAATCACAGCCTGGAGTACTGAGAGAAGTGTGCTGCAGGAAGACATATACATTACATAATAGGAAGGCTGGGAGTTAACAATATGCCTCACATTTGTGCACTGCTTACCAATGCACAAACAGGTAAAACAGGGAAATGTGCATGCGTGTACCCTTAGTGCAATAAACATTGTGTCGTTCTATGTTTATCATACCTCTCAACTGTCCAGATTTATGAAGAATTTCCATATATTTACATATTTGTAGTCTGTTCCTCATAAAATGTTGCTTTATACAAAATGATTGCTAAATCATTGAGAATCAAGTCAGGTAATAATGACATACATTTCATTTGTGTATGTCATACCCTTCAGAAAATGTGTGCTAATGCAAAACATGTTATTCCATCAATGTAGGTTTGTAAGGGTAATATTTCAACATTAACCATATTAATAATGGCTTTGTGCAGACTTCTTGCTCTAAGTGTTTCAGAAGTATGGTAACTATTACATCACATACACAGAAATGTGTTCTTACTGTTCTATATTTCCCAGATATGGAAACCTTGCAAACTGAGGACACAGTTATAACTATCTGCACAGACAGTTAATAAATGACCCATGTGTTTCCTCACAACCAACCTCAATAACAATCAGTACAACCATGGGATCTCCTTAATTCTACAACACATACATCTAACAAAAAAAAAAGTGTAATATAGAATGTTGTGTGCTCCCTCATGGATACTGCCATGTAGTTGTGCTCACAGGCTTGCACTGCCAAAGGCAAACATCCACATATGCTCAATAAGGGACTTGTACTGTTACACAGCTATGGCATCTAAACAGTATGCTACTGTTAGTGTACTAGCCTCAGATGACACTAAGGAACGATGTGCCTATGCAGGACTCCCAAGCTGGTGTTTCCTACATTCTTGGATGATGCCATCTACTATAAGTTCACATTCAGTCGGGTTCAGCTCAGACTTATAAGTTCACATTCAGTCATGTTCAGCTCAGACGTGTGCTGTGATGTCATCAGCTATAACAGATTATTGGATCCATATTGCTCACAACAGGCCATGGGCACACAATGTCCTGGCAGACAGGCCGATGTCACCTCATGCAATGTAAGACATAAATATGCCTGAGGAAACCTGAGATGTGAAGGTTTGTTATAAACTAGCATATTAATTGTGTATATTCATTGTGAATAAATCTTAAGTTTGAGCATTGTGGTGCCATTTTTTTCTGCTTTGTTATTTCATCATGTGCTGCAACAGTGACCTACTCCACTAGGCACCATATTCAACCACAGTCGGAGTACTGCTGTTGTCCACATCGAATGGAGTACAGTGACCATTTCTCACCCACACAATGAAGGATATGCAACATACAACTGGAATTATAGTCACATAACTGTATTCAACCTTCACTTTAATGCAATGGAAACAATCTGCATGCATCTCAAAGGATATAGGTGACCTGCAAAAAGTAGATCTGTTCCAGTTAGCTGTTCTCATGGGTAGCCTGTGCCTGCAAAACCTGTGATAAATCAAGACAGTGAGCAGAGACATATACAAGGTTGTGCACTCATCCCATCCTCCCTTGGCCAGGCCCTTCAACACAACCCAACATTTGGTCTCAGTGAGAAACTAACCAAGATGAAAATCACAACTTCTGTTAACAGGTGGGTTGCAAATTAGATCACAAACCAACAATACTCAGTCAAAGTGGAAGACCTCACTTCAAGCAGCAGACATGTCACCTGTGTGGTTACAGATGTGTCAGTGCTTTCTCCCCTTTTGTTTGCCATATACATGTGAAAAGTCCCAAAATAAAGCAGACAATGTGTGGCAAAAAATCTTTGTGCCACTAATGACTGCTGACAAAGCCATGGGTGTTATAACAACTGCACAAACATGAATCAACATGCCATCTGTTAATGAATGTTCCTGTTTATTTAAAAATAATCCAAAGTACAATATTCCCAAATTCTGCATCAATATACCCTGGAACACATGTCAAATTCAAAATGTGAGTACTGTGGGGAGGTAAGCATTCTACATCTTGCATACCCATCCATCATCAGCTCTATTAATGTCTATAATTTTCCCTTTTGATAAATATTGTCACAGACACCTGCAGAAAGCTGACAGACCTCAGTCATCTCTGAGTAATAAAACATCAGAGGTTCTCCAACGTATGTCTTCTGTGGGCAGAAAGAAGTAGCTGTCAGTATACGCAGTATCATACATGTATAGCTTTGAGGCAGAATATGTATGCATTACACGGCTGTCTATGGCCCAAATGGGATGAATATGCTGCACATCCTTAAGTCATATGGGACCACAGCCACCTGTTCCAGGGACCTCAGTGTACAGTATTATATACATAGGACATGCTGGGTAGACACATACATGTCTCAAAGGTTGTCAGTTATCTGCCTTATGCTTCCAATTATGTCAACCATAGCGCATCCATTAACCTGTTTGAACACAGGCTGGCTGACTTGATGTGGAAATGTTTTCTGCCATGGATTGTTGCTGATTCTATGTTGGACATGGGTGGTCCTTTCTGTAAGAATCATGGCCAGGCATAATATCTGCCATTGCATATGATATAGTGATGTATCACCTATGATTCTAAACACCATTAGGTCAATACCCTTGTCACAGCATATGAACCTCAGAACCTATGTTGACGTGTATGAAAAAAACAAAACATTATACTGTATAATGCCGTGGTGGTATAATGCCGCTGTGGTACGGCGTTAGCGTTGTTACCTCACAGCAAGAGGTTCTCCTGTTCGATTCTTGGCGTGGCTTGGGAGTGCCTTCTGTGTGGAGTCTGCATGTCCTCCCTGTGGTTGGGTAGTGTTTGAAAGACATGTTTGTGTAAATGGATGTGCCTTCGTTGAAGGTTGGGTGTCGAGCTGGCACCTTGGCATTTCATAAAAATCTACTGCCAATCATTAGCGGACCGGAGTTCTGTTGTGGCGACCCCTTACTGGGAAAAAGCCAAAAAGACAAACAACATACTGTATAATTGCTTTGACCTTTCTCTGCAGTACTTGCATACAATCCAGAGTTCAGAATCTGAGGCTTGACTTTGGATGTGCATACATAAGTTAGCACTAAACAATCTGTATAGAGTAAGTTAAATATATTAATGAGACACATGTCATTGACTGACTTCACAAGCCTTACAAAAGCATCAGCTAGAAAGTATAGGAACTATAATGTTAGAACCTGTCTAACTGGCTAACTACAATATAATTGACAGTTACAATTTTCAGGCCAACAGCACACATTCAGATATAAAAAAAAAACATATCAAATGTAAGTAGTCACCCTGTGCATCAGACACATAGCTTTAGTATCCCTGAAGCCAAAAGATAGACAATGGGAATGTAGCACAGTCATCACTTGGTCAGGGTGGTTTGTAGGGGTGTAGGAGGCCTAGTCTGACACAAACGTTTAGTGAGTGTGTATGTGAGTCAGTAAGGGAAGCAGCCAACATGGAACATGTAAATCTCACGTGTGTGTCAGTAGATGCCCTCAATGTGACATTGGTGTCTGAGTGTCTGCATGTACACAGCCAAGTTCAGTGTTAGCCCTACATGTCTGTATGTTGGACAGCTGTGAGCCATGCATGGTAGAGCTGGCAGTTTATTGTCTTTGTCCCCAAACATGAGAACTGGCTCTGCCAGTAATTGCACTGGCACCTCCATTCCCAAGGTCAGATGGTGTGCTTTTATCTGAGGGTGACTGATGTTTGCCTGGCATCCTCCCTTCATGGGAATGACCAGCACCATGACCCCATGGCCTGCTACATCTGGGTGTGGACAGCACACTCTCTGAAGGGTATGCAGTTTGCTCTCTGATGGAGCAGTGGATGCACTGCCACTATGGGAGGTTGATTTGGCTCTCAGCAGTTGTAGTTGCTGACCTACACCCATGAGATCAATGTTCCCCTACAGCAGACATTCCAGCACAGACAATGTGCATTCCATGACAGATGCTCTGCATTCCCTCATGGACACATCCCATTCATAAGTGTCATTGAACTGATCTACTGCATCAACAACACAGTGGAGGCAGTCAAGAATGTCAGATTTTACTGCATCTAGAACCCTGACGATTCTTCTGGAGTGACATTCTGAATGTGCCTGTGCCTCCATTATGGCCCTAAACATACATCTAGTGACATGTGAAAAGACACCTACACTAGGTGGTGGAGGGACAGCAGGCCTCTGATGAGCACCCCTATCCATCTGCCTGTGTAGCACCTCACCAACAGTTTGGCTACAGACAAAGTCAACAGGCAATGAAGCCATGATAGCCACACTTTCCTGGTCTATGTCTTCTCCCTCCAACTGTCAAATATCTGTGGCCTCAGTGGGCTGGGCATGCATAGACATACTGGCTGTGTCCAGGGATCCTGAGTGTGAGTGCTGGATGTCAACTTCTGTGTTAGATTCAACTTCTGCAACCCGTGGCTATGCAGTTTGTCTACCATCTTCATCAGACCCTGACGAGACACTGACATTAGGTGGCACAGGGGACACAGAACTACTTTTCTGGTCACTTGTGATAAAAAAAAACAGGATGACAGTACCTGCAGTACTATGCTGCAGTTTACACTGCTGTCACTATTACAGACATTTAAACCTATCAACCACTTACAGTAATAAATGTGGACAAAGCCATAAATAGTGGTTCTACAAAGGCTAAAGAATAAGGACAAATGTAACATAATATGCTCATACAAATCTATATAGCAGATGCAATAACAGGTTTTACTTCACCATGATATATCTGAAGGGTATGCAGTTTGCTTGTGAGATCTGTGTCATATTATTTAATGTTTGCAATCATTAATGACTTGTCAATAATCTGCCAGTGAATTACTGTGATCTTAAAAAACAGGCCCAAAAGATGATTACCAAACCTTGACATTCAGCAAAAATCTGAGCAGTGGACAGGTATACAAGCAGTACTGAAATACATACAGCATGCCTGAGTGGACAGATATGTGGGAATATATGTTGAATCCCTGATGGTTCTGGGAAAATTAAAAGAAGGCTATTGCAAGAGTACCACACATTTAACAGTATAACAGGTATTAATACATTTACTCATGTATACATACACTCAGATAAATGTTATCAGGGATGTGGCTAACATCCTTTAAACGAGCATAAAACTGCAGCTATCTGACATACCCCAAACCAACACACATACAGCTTGACACAACTATATACACTTAAGACAGAATGCAGCAGTATTTTAATGAAGCATACCTGGCAGCCCCACATGTGATGTGGGAGTGGCACTCAAATCCAGAACATATTTGCTCAAGGATTACTAGGGGCTGTCCTGTGTGGAGATGTGTGCTAGGAATCCCTCTGTGGCAGTTAAAAGACCTGAACACTGTAGCTATCTTAATTACACCCCACCAAAAAGGCAACCTGCCACACATTAAAAATATATAGTAATACAGAATGACTGCAACTGTATTCTACTGATGATCTAAGACAGCCTAAATGGATGCTCCTCTTGAGTAGCAGGACTGGCACCCATGTCAAGGACATACTGGCCGTTGGACTGCTGGGAACTTTCCAGAGTTACAATATTTGCCAGGAATTCTTCTGTAGCACTGAGGGGTTCCTCTGCTGCAGGCCCACCACCAGTGACTCATAATTGCGTGGCACTTTAGCTGGATGCCTCCTGGCTGCATGTATCATGTTAGTAGCTCTGTGATGCACCTGCTCATACATGCAACTCTTTTGGCTCACTCTGTTGATGTTTTGGACAAGGTCATCCTAACATTCTGCACATTTGGTCATTCTTGACCACCGTCTTGGCAGCAGAACCTCATAGTGTTGTCTGAGTGCATCTATAATCAGCTCATTTTTAGCCTCAGGGAATGGTGGTATCTGTCTCAGGGGCATATAATTTCCTGAAAGACAAAATGATGACAACACATATAAGGATCACATAAGTAAAACTCTGTGTACAGATAATGCATTAAAGGAAGGTTCTCAATACTCAACAGTGCATTCAACTGTAAAGATGCAACATTTTGCAGTGAATAACAAGGGTGGTTAAAAAACTAACAGAGTAACAAGAGCAAAATATTATTTATTGTGTCTTAACAGATAATTAACTATGCCCCCCACCCAATATAACAGTCCACTCTAGTTTGTTCCATAGCAGGACTTCATCTCTCTCCCCCACCCCCCACAACAAAATAAATACTAGGGTCAGAAACAATATTGTTAAGCCAACAACAGGGAAATGTTAACAAAATGAACAAAGGATCTTTTCATGTAATATGTGTACATAACAGTCCACTCTAGTTTATTTCATAGCAGGACTTCATCCCTCTCCCCCACCCCTCACAACAAAACAAATACCAGGGTCAGGAGCAATATTGTTAAGCAAACAGGGAAATGTTAACAAAACTAGCAAAGGATCTTTTCATGTAATATGTGTACATAGTTAGCACACATCGTTATACTTTATGCCTACCCTACATCCTCTGTACCTGTCACATTGCTGATAAAGAAGGCCATGTAATGAGTATGTTTTTTATAATAGAGTACATCTATAATTGATTGCATGTGTCCTACTCTGTGTATCAGAGATGCTATATATAGCATACACAGCTGAACTGGATGCTAATCAACCAATCCTGTGGAGCTAGTCCACATAATATAAAAGCATTTATGATGTCTGCATTCCCTTTTTTTTTTTTTTCCTGTGGCTTGAGAAAATACTTCAGTACAGACACAAAGTAGGTAGAATAGATTGCTGTTATCTGCTGATTTTTGAATACATCTGTCTGTAATACAGGCTGAAGACACTGCTGCTGCTGCTGGCAACAGTCATACACAGAGAGTGTGAAAAGTTTGCAGGACACATAGACACTGGAGGAGCTGAGCGACCTCTCTCAGCATTGGTTCACAGACAAAGAAGAGTACAGGAATCTATCCCAGTGGGAAGTAAAGTATGTGTTTGAATGCTATTCCTAGTCACTGGGACATTTCACAGAGTAGCAGGGGGCATGCTTGGTGTGTTACAGGCATCACCATCCACAATATTCAAAACATCACTGCAATGTGTGCTACAACATGGCAAATATCAACATTAGTTCTGAGTATATTTTCAGAAGAATGCTACAACTGTATCATGTATTACATTATCCAAAATTAATGTGTGCCTTATATCTGAGTCATGTACACATGACAAGAAGAAATAGGGAACAGGGTGGGATCTACTGCAAGGTCATGTTGTGTATGTATATCATCTGCCAGTTAACATGAATCTTATATGTGCCCCTTCTCCCAAATGCTGACAATGTGTGCTCTGGAGAATATCTCACATAGGGGTGGATGCCTTTGAGCCACAACCACAAAATAACAGTCAGTGCTTGCTCATGCTAGCTTGGCGACTGAATAACATATTCCCATGTAATATCTTTAAACATTGTAAAGATTGTAAAGTCAAAACTATAGAATTGTTTTAACACATGCTCAGTACCACAGTACTGGTCAGATGATTGCTGACTGACCAAGGAACACAGCATGTTAGGACAGTGTTGTATATTTGAAAACAAGAATGATAACAGCCTGTGTAAGGAGTAAGTGAATCATATTCCAAGCTGAACATTTAACTACATGTACATCTAACATGCACTATCTCAAAATAAATGTACATTGCCTGCTGAAGTTGCTTGTGTGCTGAATGATTGTTACTGCCTGCTACAGTGGTGTATGTGAGAACAAAATATTTAAGGTAACCACGCATTCCTCTGAATCCGCAATGCATGTTAATCTAGATTTCACACCTATGTAGTCATATTCCCTGTGTACCAACAAATTGGACTGTATATGTCATAAACTGATTTCTTTTTTCTGCATGCTATCACTTCATTTTCTTATACTGATTGTGTATGAATCTTACAATGAATACAAATATAGCAACAGGTGATGCAACTTCTCCTGTGGTGCAAAGAGTTGTGTCACTTTTAAGTTCAGATGGTCCTGGGTTCAAATACATCTAGGGCAGCCTTGTTATTTTGTAATGTGTCTCTGTAATAGATATCAATGCAATGAATCCTAGACATATCTATCTTCATTTTTGTTGTGGGAACAACTGTGAGTATGGAACTGTCATACCTAAGTTTCAGGGTTGTAATACTGCAGAATCCAGTCTTTTTTAATGGTGTCCCACTTCACATGATAAATGTTAGTAATTGACCTAGTATTTCCTATATAATAATTATTGTTGTGATGGATGAGGGAGTTTTTGTAATGATATCTGTATTATTTCACATATTGTGTGTAACTGGCTTTGCACAAACACGTTGCCTGTATTTGCATGATGGTAAGAAGCGCGCACCATTTTCAAATGTTGTAGATTGCAATGTTTTGCAGTCTAAGTATCTGTTATAACTGTAGCTGGCAGGAAAACACATTGTACATTCCTGATCATCTGCATTATGGATGGGTGGCATTCAGGGTGAAGGTTTCATATTTCATTTTTTAATCTGGGATGCACAGGAGTCCAAAGTGTTTGTTGGACTCCTAGTGAATGATTATGGTCCCCAGCTGTTGCAGGAGCACTATCATGGATCAGATTACAAATCAGATGCATGGAATATAATGAACCATTACACACACACACACACACACACACACACACACACACACACACACACACACACACACACACACACACACACACAATATGGCCAGTGCAAAAAAGCGCACTTATTTATTGTAAAACAATACATATCTTAAAGTCTCCTAGCGCCTCGGCTTGTAAAAACCTTTGCAGTGTAATACATACAGATGCATGGAATAGTTTGGCCTGGAATTTGTCCACTGTTACTGCTATCCCCCCGCACTGGTGAACAGTGTAGAAATCACTACCAAGACCGCAGGATGAGGAAGAGGGATACCCTCGAACATTGGCTGGATGAATGCAGGACTGATGGCACTCCACAGTTGTGTGAGAATCACATACAGGCACTACTTGAATAATGAAGCAGCGGCATCTGTTTCTGATTGCTGATCTTAATGTGTTTATATTTCTCCCACAGCTAATGTGGAGAGAAGACTACATGTGCGAGCCTATAACGGAAGACTGAGAAGGATGAGAAATGCAAGTGGCATTTATGCTTCAAAACAGTACTGCTATTTTAACATTAGGAGTAAATTCAGCTTATTGTACTAAAACTTGCATTACTGTGAGTCTGCATTTGTCCATGGTACCACAATATTGGGTATGCATTAGTATGTTTAGTAAAACAACAGTCTGGTATTACAGAGTAGATTGGAGTTGCCATTAGGAAAACTGAACTTCCAAACTATACAAGATATGCTTCAGTTGACATAAATATTGCAATATAAATCATTAACTATACACCAGGGACACATAGAGCATGCTGCAGATTGTTATCATTATAACAGTGAACATGTAGTAAACAACCAGTGGTGGCTGGTGACTTCAAATCAAAGGGGGGCTGCAGGAGACAGGTGAATGGGTGGGGTCAATGGGAAAGAATGCGGCCAATTAGAAAGGGGAGGAGCTGTGTTCAAAACCACAAAAACTGTAACTTTAATTAAATACGCTGCTCTGGGTACCAAACTGTCATTATGACAGTCCAATCAAGACAAAATGAAGTGTAGAAGAAAAAAAATATTTCAATGCATTGGCTGCATAACGGCTTACGTAATATCTAGAAGGAAACAAAAAGGTTGTGAGGCATGAAAAAATAAATTACTTTTTAAATACATTACTGGAATGCCAATCAATATCAAGTATAATAAAAACAAGTAGCACTCAACTCAAACCACTTCTCCTTGCACTGCAGTTCTAATTATAATTTATATTCAGCTTTATTAAAACACCAAGTAACATGCTGAAAGTAGCAATCTCTGTGATACCCCCACTTGTAAAAATGTTTATTATCCAAAAAAGATCTGCTGCCTGACAACTATCTACTTGTTTCATGGGGAAAACATGATCAAAGTAAAAAATGAAAAGCAAACAAGAAACAAGCTCAAGATACATTGCTTAAAGGATTACTGTACAGGTAATGGACCACACATGATAGTCTGGCATTCTGTTTGGTTTACAGGTAAAGCCTGCAAAGATAACTGCAAGTCTCCAACAAATATAATGAGCTTCTTAAAATAATGCAATCCTGCCCTTTATTACAAATACTGTCATATGCATTTCAATACCCAAGGTTTATACATTATCTAGTTATGTAAGTATTCTCTACATGGCAACAACAGAAAAGCTTTCAATGTTTGCAATTCTTTAACAGTATGCTTATTAAAGCTTACTTGCATCTTACAATCTCAGAAAAGCTTACTTGATGGTTATTAAAGCATTGTTACTTAAACACAGAGCAACAGGCACTTTCTGAGTAATAATAAGCATAAATCAACAGTATAAAAATATGACAGAAACCAGAACATTCTGCAAAATCAAGGACAGAATAAAAATAGCACTTGTGTCTACCTTGAATGGGGGGATACTCTGCACATTTGCACTGCATAACTGCTCCCTGCCTTGCTTGGACACATCTAGAGTCACTACATGGGGGAGTGGGGTGCAACAAGTATATCATAATTTGAAATGCCTCTGGCTGACTGTGATGGCCCTGACACAGTTGTCATACCTCTCAACCTCAGAACAAGAAATATGGACAGAGCCATACATAGAAGTGGTATAAAGGCCCAAAAATAAGAAATTTTTTAAAATATTACTCTTATAAACTTAGAAAGATAATGGAATAGTAGGTCTTGCATTAGTATTAATTTTCTAAAAGGTACGAAATCTGAAACTCAAATGTCTGTCATTATGTTTTAACTTCAGTCTTTAATGATTTGCCACTAAGCCAAAAAAACACAATTTTATGAAAAATGGACCAAAAATCTGATGCAAAAATATAAAATAGCCAGACAATACAGCTGAGAACCTGTCAAAGAAGAGACACTTTTTTTAATATTAGTACTGCTAACTTGAGCAGCTGACAAAATAAAAGAATCTACATGCATTTCTGAAATAAAAGTAATCTATAACTCTGATTATTACAGTTATTTCTTAATTGTAAGCCCTCCACGTTTTCTTCCAAAATTGCCATTTTGCGGTGGGATTATTAGGGGAAGAGCAACATTTTGAGCCAAAATTGGGGACAGTTGAGAGGTTGGATATGCCTAATTCTATAAAGCAATTTATTTGCACATACCTCTCAACCTGTTAATGCAGGAAATCTGGACAAGGCCAAATATACTGGGGGAACATATAAACAGTACTATAAATTATTGTATAAACTGAGACAATTGACAGAATAACAGGTCTTGCTTTAGCATGCATTTTTCTGAAGGTTATGAAGTCTGAAACTCAGTGTCTGTCATTATTTAGTGACTTAATTCCTAAATTATTTGCCAGAAAACCACACATTTTATGAGGAACAACACAAAAAATAAGAAGCAAAAATCTATTCATTCTGTAAAAATCTGGGCAGTTGAGAGGTATAGTTCAGCTGGGGCTGTCTTTGAGTTTGCTGCCCTCTTCCCTCATAAAATCATTGTCGAATGGAGCCTCCCCCCTGCAGCCATTCCAATAAACCATTACTTGGCTATTTCACCCCATTTACCATAAACATTAATGTGCATACTGCTTTACTTCTATGATGATTTGGACTTCATTTGAAAGTTTTATTTTGCATTTTGCAGCACAAACACTAAGACATCTGCTAAATAAAGCAATGCAATCTCACAATGAAAACAGACTTGGCATTAAAACTTCTCTGCCCTTGAAACTCACATTCATTAAAACAGCATTGAAACCCACATTCAAAGAAAAAACATTTTGCCAGCGGCAGATAAAGATTAACTTTGGGCTTTTTTTCAAATCATAAGCCCCTTACACACAAAACGTACACATGGTCTTTGATATACCTTCCTGATTGTATTAAATTATATTCCTTCTACAATATAGTACAGTTGTTAGAGGGCGTTTTAAATTTGTTTTGAACATTTTTCCAGTAAACAATGCAACAAAATGCATGCACCAATAACGACAAAACTGCCCAATTTAGAACATTTCTATCATAAAAGTCTACTCAGATTTCTACAGTCCACCAGTATCAGTAAATATGCACAATCTCTGAAGAAGTAAAAGTCATCTAAATAATTCCACATTAAAGAAATCTGTAACTAATGAAGAGGTTGCTGCTAGCAACCAACTTTATATTTCATTGTTTCATCTACAAATAAAGTGCCTGTTGCCCTTGAGGAATAAATTGCCCAAGATGCATTAAAAAAAACGATAAGCTAGTAATATTGCAATAGGGAATGGATGGCAAACTGATAACAGGTACATGGTTACTAGGTATCTTCACCAAAAAGGACTTCAGCATCCACCTCCTTTACAATATAGTATCAGCAATGCATCTACCTGCCATGAGAGTAGAACCCATAGCCTTCTGCATCAAATACAAGTACTTTACCTATTGTGCTAGTAACAATGCAAGCCAACTTTGCATAAGCAGCACTAAACTTTTGTTCCCCTGCAGCTCTCTGCTTCTTGTAAAATCTACTTGACACTCAGCTGCATCTCTGAACTTTGCAGCACAAGAAATCTGGAAAAATCCAAAATTTAGGGGGGGGGGGGGCAAAAGACCAAAAAACAGGGACACATTTTAAACATTGTTTGTATAATGTTGGAAAATTGTTAGAATAAAATGCTGTGTTACTACCATACATTTCACTGCCAAGTATTAAACCCAGGACACTGTGCAAAACTGTCAGAACAACATATCACTATGCCAAATTATCTGTTTTATGAAAGAAAGGAAGACTGAAACTTAAATGGCTACCATTTAGTGAATTCAGTTCTCACCATAGCTGTCAACATCTTAGCACAAAACACCTGAACAAATCCAATAATGGGGAATACAGCCCCCAAACATATTCAGTGAGTTCAGTTACCACCATAGCTCTCAACCCTGGCACAAAAACCTAGACGAAGCCAATCATGGGGGAATACAGTCCAAAAAATAGGGACAAATATCCATTGAGGACACCAGAGCAAACCCACACAGGACATGCAGACTCCACCCCAGCCAAGAATCAAACCAGGCAACCTGTAGTTGTTAGGCAACAATGCTACTACTGTAGCATGGCACTACTGGCTGTGTTAAGTAACAAAAATACAGAAACCACAGATTTTATGAGGAACAGAACAGAACAAATATGAGGCACAAATCTACAATGTTTTACAAATGGTGGTGGGTAGGGAACTCAGGCTCTTGCCACTTGGTACCCGAAGTACAGGGTTCAAGCCTTATTCTCTACCCACCACCATGTACACACACACTCCCCTTAAATCCACCAGATCTGATCCTTGGCAGCCAGCTATTAAGTTCTCCATATGGCCTGAATCTGTCCCTGCAAGCAGACAGATCCTCCATGGCAACTCTGTCCTTTGTAGCAGCCCACACAGGTTGTCCTGGGTTTCAATGTGAGTAGGCTGGGGCCTCCAGCCTGTGGATGATGCAGTCTGGTTGTCTTTTGATCTGTGACTTCTGGGCTGACAGGGTGGAGTTCCCTTCCTTCTCTATCCGGACTGCCTAACAGAGCAGTCTGGAGCTTAAGAACTAAGCACACATGCATGTGTGGAGTTTGGACTGCCTAATACAGCAGTCAGGAGCTAAGCACGCATGTGTGGAGTCCCGTTTCGCGGCTCATGAATTTGTTTTATTTTTTATTTTCTACAGCGGTACAATTTATTGACAGGACAGTGGTACAATTTATTTTGACAGGTGGGGGGGCTGCAGTCCTACAGTCCTATAGCATGAACTGCCTCTGGTAACAACAGTATAAAAGGAAAGATTGCTGGTATTATGCTGTGCTCCAAATGGAAAATACAATATTACATTGGTCACTCCCTGTGGTTTGGGTAATGCACTCCCATATGTAAGGGTAGCTCTTTACAGTTATGTTTTAGGTTGTCTACAGTAACATTGAGTACTGTTATATATTCATAATGATAGCAGTGGAAGGGCAGACCTCTATACCTGTGCCCCAGATGGCCTGCTGTCAAATATAAACATTGTACATGCAACATGCATGTATTCAAGATATGCAAGCATGAACGATTGCTGGATGCAATTTGATCTGTAGTATAGTGTGTCCTTGTTAGCAGTAGGGTAGTATTAAATATAATAAAGGCATTTATTCACATTTGTTATTATTATCAGTAAAATGTAAAATAATACAGCTCATTATTTGTAAAAAGCTTTGTATATTATCTGTGCAGTTACTAATGTTCTCTTTTTTCTCTAACCCCACCCCTTCTCTTCTTTTTTAATTTTGTTTTATTATATCATTATTATATTATGTTTCTAAGAATAATTTCCATTGTAATACTTATTTTGTATTTTTTATGTAAATGTTATTTTATACATTATTTGATATTATGTTCATTTCCCTTTTTAATTTTATTTTCATTTCATATTACTACAGCATGGCAGGGTAGGACAGTTCTCCTTGGAATGTCTACACTCCCTCCACCAGCTACAGCACCAAGGCCCAGCACTTTTGGGCTGCAGCCTGGCAGCACCCCCCCCCCCACAGCCCCTGCCCTATCTGCACACTCAGGTAGTTCTGCCCCAGACGATAGGCCTGTGGTTCCCTCTGGAAGCAGTAGCAGGGGGTGATTTTTTCACCCAAGCTGAACTGTCAGGTTTGGTGTATATGATTGTGCACCACAGAAGTGGTGCACAGCTATGACAAGTGGAGACACTGTTCTCCATCATCATAATGCATAACACAAGGAGACAAAGAAATCTGACACAGCAGCCATTGGCACAAAGAGGTGACAGTGATAATAGTCCATTTGGTGGGGACTTGATTGTCACTGTCATCAAACATGACATCCATAAGCTAGTGATTCCCCCACCCCAACCCCAACCAAGGTGTTCACCACCCTCTTGTGTCCTTCACCTACTCAGTCCTTGTCTTGTATGTCTTGGCTGTCTGAAAATGCTTGCTCACCTTCCTAAATTGCCTGCCCCAGACTTGCTTATGTTCCTCCCCCAACATTACACTCTCTCGTTTAATAAAAACAAAAGCAAAAGGGCACCTGTCATATAAAAAAAAAATATGGTCCCATACATAGCTCTCCATTTTACAGATGTGTCTACTGGACACAATTAATTTGGTCCAATTGGCTTCACAACACAATTATGTTGTTGTCAAATACAGCTTAAAATGTGGACATGTGCCCAGTTGTTACTGCTGAAGAAATATATAGCTATGACTCTTCCCTACACCCTTCCTACACATTTTTACCTTCCTGTCACTTTGTTTTCCCCCATTTGATCCCCACTCACCACTTTCCTATCTTCTGCATTTATTTTCTTTACAAAATTATTGCACAATGGTGGGTGATGTGCAACATTGTTAAGCAATGGCAATGGCATAGTGCAGCTTATTTTATTATTTTCTATCATTTTTCAATTCGATGGTGAGCATTGCACATAAACATTTAAATGAGAAAATATGTTGCTGTAAGACATCATTCCAAACTGTCAACACTTATGCAAAGAAAAAAAAAATGAAAGAATTACATGATGCTATTTTCAAACCTGGTGCCATCTAAACCCTAAATGTAAAGTGAGGTCATGTTTTAATGAGCTAAATCATGATGACATCCCACATACTTAATGAAGCAACAGCTGTTTAATTAGGTATGGGTACATACCAATTAATAGTGTGTGTTGATTCTGATTTAGATTAGTTGATATTCAACTTACTATGTGGCCCTGTGTGTAAAACTGTAATATTTTACATTGTGTTCAGTGTTATGGTACTAGCTTCCATTTTCTTGTCTTACCAGTTCTTCATTTTCGTGAGTGGTGTGCAAACGCCCACAAACACTGCATAAGGGACAATAAATGGAGAAGATGTGAGAGAGAAAACAGGGTGCAGGTTCCATTACTTACATTGTAACAGGCCATAAAGCATTACAAGTGAAACAGCATGCGTTTCCCACCAATAGCAGTAATGCAGAAATTGAGATACATATGAAACGGTATGTGCTGCTTAGCATTGCGCATGCAGTTTAAAGCGAGTAAATTGGTTTGCACAATGGTAACTGATGCACACCTTTTGCAAATCTATGAAAAAAGTAAGATCCAAAAAGGGCAGCTCCACCTTGAGTTCAGTTGTGTCAGCTGCAATCTCACAATAATAGAAATAAAGTACGCATACCCTGGATTAGGGCAACAGGCCATCTGTACTCCAGTCTAACACCCTATACATGTCTCCACATGCATTTTACAGATGCTAGTGAAGAAAACTGCATAATATTGAATTCAAACTCACTTAATTGGGAAATTACAATTACTATTTATTGTTTAGAATACAGCTCCTCATTAATTGACTGTGTGACGATGGGTTAATGCATTGTTGCAGAAGTCCAATGGTACCTCACTCGAAATAGTGTACCGGCATAACTTTTACAAGTGTGCACTATAGTTATATATATATATATATATATATATATATATATATATATATATATATATATATATATATATATATATTATATACTACTATTAACTGTGCTTAACAATGGTGCACAATAATTATTTAAAGAAAAGGGGATGATAGGAAAGTGGTGAAATGGGGAGCAAGCAGGGGGAAAAACAAAGTAGCAGGAAAGTAGGAATGTGCAGGAAGAGTGTAGGGAAGAACCACAGATATCCATTTCTTCAACAGTAACAACTGGGCACATGTACACATTTTGAGATGTATTTGGACTGTCACCTCTGAGAGGGGTGCAACAACATAACTGTGTTGTGAAGCCAATTGGTCCAAGTTAGGTGTGTCAAGTAGACACATCTGTGATATGGAGAGCTATGTATGGGACGTTTTTTTTTTTGTGGGACAGGTGCCCTTTTTATTTATTTTTTTAAAGGAGAGAGTGAAATGGAGGAGGAACATAGGCAATTCTGGAGCAGGCAGGTTGGGAAGATGAGGAAGCATTTGCAGACAGACATGACATACAAGACCAGAACAGGGTCAGTGAAGAACACAAGAGGGTGTGAACACCTTAGTTGGGGTGGGGGAATCTAGTTCCCATAGATGTTAGCTCAGTAACAGTGTGACTCAAATCCTCACTCACATGGACTCTCAGCACTGTTCCATCACTGCACCGGTGACTGCAGTGGCTGATGTTTTGGCCTATGGCCTGTCTAGAGTACAAGGATTGATAGTATGCTCTCCATCTGGTGTAAGAGTGTTCCCACAGTCTGCTGCACACTTCTATGCGCCACATCTGGCAACTCTGCATGGGTGATGTAAGCACTCTCCTTGCCTCTGCTCCTAGAGGGGACCACATTTCTTGCCCCTGGGGCAGATCTACCTGAGCATCCAGGTAGGGCAGGAGCAGTGGGGGGTGCCAACAGATGGCAGCCCAGAAGTGCTGGGTCTTGGTGCTGCAGCCAGTGGTGCAAGCATAGGCAGGTCACCAGGAACTGGCCTACCTTGCTGTGCTGTAGTATTAACATAAAGAAAAAACAAAAACCAAAATGAAAAAAAAATAAACAAAATTAATCAAAGATTTTACAAAGAGAAAAAAATATATACAAACATAAAAAGGTTAAATAATATTAATGCAAACAGAATGATACATAATAAAATTTAACATAAACAGAAGATTAAAGTATACATAATAAACAAACATAAAAAATATTAAAAATGATATAATAAGATGAAATATGATTAAAGGAATAATATAATAATAAGAAATAAATCATAATAAAAATAAGTTATACATAAATAAAAATAAGATATGGGGTGGGGTGAGAGAGAAAAAAGAACATTAGCAACTTCACACATTGCACAGCAAGCTTTAAAAATAACTTTAGTGTCTTCTGATACAGTCTACTATAAACAATTACAACTGCTAATAAATCCCTGTATTACCTGGACTACATGTACAGTACTTACATGTGACAGCAGGCCATTGCAGGCACAGGACTGGAGGTTTGCACTTCAAATGCTATAATGATCATTACATAACAGTACTATATTTCTTTTGATAAAAAGCTAACATGGTATTGCAATCAGATGATTTTTATATTTGAGGAGTGTGGTATTACAAGCCATAAGCAGTGCCTACTGTAATACTATACTTTTCCTTTGCAACACAACATAATACAAACTCTCTTTCACTTTACACTTTATAGACTCATGAGCACTGTTATCTGGGAATGTGCGACTGCTGCTTTGAGTCTCATGCCATACCTATCCACCTTTTAGAGCAGGAATCTAGACATATCATACAATATTGGGTTCAGGACGACCCATAACTAGGAACTTATTTCAAATGCTGCTACTAAACACATGGATAGTTGCATAGGAGTTGTTTTAACATAACGTTTTGACACTCATTTATTTATTAACTTTTAAATAAAGTACTTGCCAGACAGCCATGAAGCTTACAATAACCAGAGCAAAGCAGTGATTTTTAAATCTGGATTTTCAGCAGATAGAAGTAGTATTGAAAGGTACTGTACAGATATGCATTTCCAAAAACATACAGTATGATATAGGAACTAATTCATCTATAACTGTTAAGGCTGCAATAAGAGTGCTTTATATAATTATTCTTACTTACCACATGCTTGTCTCATCCCCTGCAGTCACCTAGCATGGGACCTCACATATGAGGCCAACTCTTCTGCAGCTGTGGAAAAAGGGAAAAGAAAAAAGCATTAAGAATACCAGTGTTTACCATAGCTACCTTGAGTATTTGCAGGTAATACATGTAAATCATACTTGCACTTCACTGGGGTGTTCCCCACCTGGTAATCCCTGATCCACTGGACAAGGGTATTACTCTTTCTCCTACAGATGCTGTCATAGTGGTGATAACACTGTTCCCTGGTGCAGGGGATAGCAGTTGCACTAGTAAATGCCCTTGCAAACCTATCCCAGACTTCTGCTTTGTGTTGTGTGCCAGTATAGTCCTCCTGCAACAGGCGTGGACCATGATCCCTAACCAGAAGCCCAATAAAAACCTTGGACTCCTGGACACCCCAGCACTGTGCTCTATAATGCATCCCTTCACCTGCACCAGAGATTGCTGCCCAAGTCAAACCTCAATGTATAAAGTGCAATTCCTGGTATTTCCCATTTAATTCAACCCCGAGTACCATCTCACAGCGCCTCTGTGCTTACATCTGAGCTCGCTGTGAGATGGTAGTAATTGTATGCAGTTATATCCGAGTCCTTTCCATAAGCACATTTAACTTTACAGCTGAATTGTAGCTTCACTGTTAAAAAATAAGTTAAAAACGTACCTGAATTTTTTCAGGTACTTTCTCAAGTTACTTTTTAGTGTGGAGTTACCTGATGTTTATATTTGATTTTTAGGAGAAAATTGGCTGTAAAGTCATGTAACCCCAGTAAGACAGTTCTCCATGCACGACAAGAAGCAAGTGGTGGCAGCCAATCGGATTATTCATTTTCAAGCTGCCACTTGCATAACACCTCCAGTTAATTGTACTGTAGACCCTGTTATTCTGTCAACATAAGGCTTATGTAAAACTTCACTCTTCATAATATGAATTGTAAAGCCACAACTGATCCTGTAGAAGCTAAGGTAGTGCTAGCTTAACCATAATGGGATCTGTACTGCCTTTAAAATCTACCATATTCTCTGTCTACTGACATAGAAACCAAGGGTTAAGATGCACACTTTGGAAATCCGTTACATTCATTCTGCAGCTAAGAATTTCGCTGAAGAGAGTAATTGTGTAAAGGCTAGCTCCACTATGTGGTATACAGTGAGTTTTGGATGCATACCAAGGGAGAGTATCAAAGTTGGTGTCTCTGAAAAAACATTTTTTATTAATCCACTAGATAGCATACATCATTAGCACAACACCTAGTTTTTACTTCCTGATTTTCCCCCGTCTTCTGGATGTATTTTAGTAGTGTTTTTTTTTTTACTTCAGCATCCTGTGTTCACTGTGCAATCAATAATGCCTCCAACTTTGTGAGATCACCATGTTCTCATCCTGCCTGCTTATCTTCTAATTATGTATGCCCTTTAGTGACAGTCCCTGAATTGTTTTTATTAGCCTGGGAAAACAGATTCTGAGCTAATTGTTCCATTGTGCCTGGTTATGTATTGCAAGATGGCTGCATCCATAAGTTACCCGTGTTGGATATTTATGTCTTTTTTGTTGAATGGAAACATTGTTTAATGCTATAGCAGTCGTGTATTATTTGAATCATGTGATAGATTGTGAACAGTTGCAGCTGGTGACTTCAAATCAAATGGGGGCTGCAGGAGACAGGTGAATGGGTGGGGTCAATAGAAGGGGTGTGGCCAACTAGAAAGAGGAGGGGCTATACTCAAAACCACAAAAACTGTAACTTTAATTAAATACGCTGCCCTGGGTACCAATCCATCATTATGAGAGTCCAATCAAGACAAAATGAAGTATAGAAGAAAAAAATATTTCAGTGCATTGGCTGCATGACAGGTTACTTAACAGCTAGATGGAAACAAAAAGGTTGTGAGGCATGAAAAAATAAATTACTTTTTAAATACATTACTGGAATGCCAGTCAAGATCAAGTATAAGAAAAACAAGCAGCACTCAACTCAAACCACTTCTCCTTGCACTGCAGTTCTAATTATAATTTATATTCAGCTTTATTAAAGTACCAAGTAACATGCTCAAAGTAGCAATCTCTGTGATACCCCGTACTTGAAAAATGTTTCTTATCCAAAAAAGATCTGCTGCCTTACAACTATCTACTTGTTTCATGGGGAAAACATGATCAAAGCAAAAAATGAAAAGCAA